>NC_138234.1:18617430-18812430 GCF_964197995.2 Scardinius erythrophthalmus
TTTGGTTGTATGATCTAATTATGGACCAGTGTTCACTGCGCCCACACACACACACACACACACACACACACACACACACACACATTTATTTGTATCACTTACGCTCTTTGCACTGGTTTTCTTCTTTTTCGTCCTGCATACATGTTTAAGGCGTCAGTACAATCCAACTCTTCGGGTCCAATAAATTCAACCCACGATTTCTAACAGATAGTAAAATCCCGAAGACCCACTCTTTCTACTCTAACAAAAAACTGATTTCTTGTACAGGCAATGAGTGTTAAAATTCGAAAATAAATATAATATTTTATCAATAGTGCAAAAAGGCACCCAAAGCTACTGCTACAACATGACCAAACTGCTATTAATATCAATCCTATAAACTTAAAACGCCAAAAGAGATGCAAAAAGTGTAATTCCTCTTCAAATATATTTCAGCGTTCATAAGAGAAGTGACAGCAGGTCCTCGTTATCATATTCTTCATCCTCAGTGCGGCTGAGTTTGTGTAAACAGCTCTCCAAAGTCATTTGCTTGGTTAAAATAATACATTATGATCTATATTTACACAGAACGGGCAAAATAAAACCAAACCCAGAATCATAGCTTCGCGTCTAATTCATTTTTTTTTTTTTTTTTTTGGCCGAGCTGCTCCACTAAGTCCTCCAACTGCGCGCCCCCGACATCAGCTTGCAGGGGCACGCGCATTTGGTTGACCAGGCAACCGGCACAGATTTGCGCAGGAGCGCGCGCAGAGCATCAGAGGCCACGGCATTAAAGGCAAAGGGGAAAAATCTCCTAGGATACAGGACGTCAGACTTTACGTCTGCCGTGATTGGTCAACGGAGTTCAAAATTACGATTTCTCGCTCGTGAATATTAATAAAGAAACGTGACGCTTGGTGATGGATTTGCTGAAAGGCAGACGTTTGTAATTAGGCGCAACGAATGGGGAAGAATTTGTTTATGAATATTAATGAGATTGCAAGTTTACTAATGCTACGTCTCAATTCGCCTACTTATAGGCCTACGCCCTAAAAGTATGTACTATTTTTGTGAAGAAAAAGTGCATACTTTTGAGTGTGTAGCAGAAGAGTAGACAAGCTTTGGGACATAGCCTACTATCACGTTGCTCTGTCGCTTAGTTACACGCATCCTGTCGCAAACTGACCTGTCAATCATCTTGTCAAAGATAAAATCCTCCACATTTCATTTCCTACCGTATCGGAGAGAAATGGTGAAGCACATTGATCTGCAGTCGCGGGTCTATCATGCAAATAACTCTCCTCATATTTATGCATAATGATTCATTTAAAAGTTAATGGCCAAACGGATCTTTATAAAAGTCCACATTGATATTGCAGATGAAATATAACACGGATAACATTAAATAAACATTTTTTCTATCAGGTTAAACTTTGATCTAAATCTAAACCTATCACCGTCGGTCGCGCATATCCGCCATGTTTTGTAGTTTTTTAACACTTTTTACTCATGTTTGTAGTTCCTTCTCCAAAGCGCAGTGGGTTGTGGGGAATATTACTAGCCTTCAGAGTGTGCACGGATCCGCACTTCAAAAATCCATCAGAAATAGTAGACCATCCGGGGACTTCTGGCATACTCTTTTCAACATACTATGCTTTGGGACACACTTATTTTAATCTCACATACTGTTTGAGACACAGGTCAAGAATCGCTCGCGAGGCTGTTTAATTAGAATCCTAGACACTTCTGGCCAATCAGCGGACGGAGCACCTCTTCTGTATAGGTTTCTTTTGAAAATCCCTGAAATTAAATACAATAAACATTTAGGCCTAAATAAATATTTTTAAATCAAATAAATGTCTCTGTTTTTTTTTTTTTTTTTTTTTTTTTTAATGTTAGGCTACTAAAAAGATAGATAGGCTATAATAATAATAGTAATAATCAGCATGTTGTTTCTGTGAAACAAATGTATGCAATTATTAATAAAATATAAATAATTTAAATGATCGAGTTGACTCCGTAAGAAATTCCTGTAATATTTTAATGGGGTGATAATAATTCGTGAGAACTTTAGTCATTCATTCCCTATTTACCGTTATTGCCATATTATATGCATCATATCCTTGCAAAGAGGCTCATTGCAGACTCAATTCCCTTTTGCAAACTTCTGTTATGACGCATCATTTCCTGCGCTTTCAGAAGCGTTTATTGCTGTTCGGCATTTATTGACTATAATGACGGTATTATATAATACTCGTTTATGGACCACAGCAAAATCCCTTCAAGTGCATGCAAACTACTGACTCTTTCATACACATCTGTTTTATACGCATGCATTTAAAGGGCAGTAATGAATAAAAGATGATTCAAAAGTGATTGTAGGCTGTATCTCCCCAATTTTGTTTTAGTTAGGACACCCTATAAAACTGTGGCCAACCACACCAAGTAGTTACAAGAAAACCCATATTGTTTCTTTGTTGTTTCGTTAATTGAAGCAATTGACCACGGCAGAACGACTCATTTCAACTCGCCTTCTTAAAAGTTTCATTTTACACTATACAGTACAGTGTACATGTATACAGTATACAATTGTAGGCCTACTGGCACACATTCAAAATATATACATTAGCGCCCCCATGTGGCAAACACACGTAAACTCCATCCATATGTCTGTCTACACTGGTCTACAGCCAAATGTAGTCAATGCTTAAAATTGTTGATCGGCTGTCGTTTTTAAGATATGCTTTTTGGTCAGTATACGACCATTGGGAATGGCGGAGGACAAGTGAGTAGCCTAATAAAGGTAATGGATCTCAAATTAAACCAGAAATGACTATGAGGCCCTGTTTACACACGGTATTATGATGCGTTTTGGTCGATCGGATCACAAGTAGACGCATATTATGGGATGAAATTAGACTCATAATGATTAACAAATGCATATATCCACGAACTTGATAAATGTTGCAGGTGTGTTTTACTATCCACAACCAAAAGCCTTTCAACTTGCGTGTGCAAACTTTTTCTGGGTCGATCTAATTTTATTCATTTGGACTAATGAGTTTTCGACTAGGCCTACCTTTAGCGTCCGCCCACATGTGATCCGATCGACCAAAACGCATCTTAATACCAGGTGTAAAAAGGGCTTAACATACATATTTGACTGGATCTATGATGACTTGGACATTAATCGCTTTTTAGGCTAAACGATGGTTGATGCAATCTGAAGCTAGCATAGCGTCGTATTATATGAATTCTATCTATCTATCTATCTATCTATCTATCTATCTATCTATCTATCTATCTATCTATCTATCTATCTATCTATCTATCTATCTATCTATCTATCTATCTATCGTCCATTTAAACAGATGTCCAATAAAATGACCAGCTAAAGCCATTGAGTCGTTGACCCCCGTTTAATATTATAAACATATCAATAATGAAGCACAAAACAAAAATTAATCAATTGATAATACAAATACAGAACAAACAAAAGCTATATTTTATATATATAATATAGAGGTGTGTGTATAACTTTTATTTGTGGGACATCCATTTGCGTATAAATTTTACAGTTGTGCAGAACAATGTACAAAAAAAAAGATATATAGTAGCTTACACATAAAAGCATTTACAATGCTGGGTGCACAAGCAAAGAAACAAACATACAATGCTACAACAAACAAAAAAAGATACTGCATTTAAAGAGAGGCCTCACAAACATGTTGTTACGCAAGACACGGGCATCTGAAGTGTCAAGTTTAGTGGTGAATGGGGAGGATGTCCTAATATGTATGAATGATTTTTTTTTTTTTTTTTTTTTGGCACAAGGGGGAGTTCAATGCAGAGGTCGATTATTGGTGTTTTGTCCACTGTGAACCAATTTCAATTAATGGAATTTTGCAGGAACAGCAAATGAACTCACTAAACCTTGTCTAGTAACAAATTACTAATATTTAGGCATCTTACCGAAGTCATAAACATGATACTAATAGTCAAATAGTTTCCTAAGCAGATGGACAGGATTAAAGCGACAAGTAATCTGTCTGTCATCACTAAAAAGCCAAATTGCAGTTATCTAATCTCAAATACAGTGGTTCTCAACTGGTGGGTCGCATGTCTGCTTTGGGAAAATATGACCCAAACACCACAATGTTTTAAACGGCGAACGACTGCAGGAATTGATATCGTTTTGAATTTAATATCAAATTAACATTATTATAAAACACCATTAAGCGCATTTAAGTAAGCAAAAATGTTTGTTTTCAATTTCACACAAGTGTGAAAAAATTCAATTGCGAGTATTTGAGATGCATTAAATACTAGCTATGAATAAAATGGCATCTCCGCCATATGACATGAAATGACATTTGTATGATAAACGCCAAAATCTGAAGCAAAACCACTTGAGAACCACTGATTTAACATAGGCCACATCATTGTGGACGGAGCTTTGTCGCGTCTAAGGACATGGCGTGAAAGATATTTTAAAGCATGAAAACGAAAATCGGAGCAAAACAAATCCATCGCTTTTATTTGTGCGTAATCTGTCAACTTTACAAACTGATAAACGGATCAATTAGCCGACTGATCATCCATCAATCAAACGACCATTTAGCGATTTACTAACCTCCTCTCTTAACCAGCAGACATCTAGCAATAAAACACAGAACGCTCTAACATTACATCAAAGCCAGCTCCTTTAGATTTCGGTACAAACGAAACCAAAAAGTCACTAATCTCGGAAAACGAAAACTGTTTTAAGGCACTTAAGACGACAAACGGGGAGAATGCGTGTCCTGTAACTCTTGAACTGTGAGGCTATGTACAACACTCAGCAAACTAGCATAATCGATTCTGTCCATGCTAACAACAACCAGTTGTTAAAAACTTTGCTTCTCAGATTCAATTATAGCTGCCATTTCAATTCCTTTCCTCCTCCGCAAGCCACGATCATTTCATCCAAAGAGAGTGAAAACAGGAGGGAATATGTGAAATATCCTTTGGGGAGAAAGAAATTAAGGCACACAGTGTTCCCATTTCAGATGATGAAAGGAAAAGGCTTCGGGTGCACGAGTTTGTGGTACATATATATATTTGCTGTTATTATCACACCAAACTTTCTGTTCTTACTGCAGGGTGAAAGAACAAATCTCAGAAGCAACAGCTGTCCAAAACACAAGTATCTACAAGAAAATGAAGGTAAAAAGCCTCTTCAAAAAGTAGGTAGCGACCCTTTTTTTAAAAAAACAATAAAACCAATCAGTCATAATTCCGGAGCTACGAGAAATCTCGTACAAATATGTTTTGGTATATTTACACATTCAAAATGCTGAATCAAATGGCTTTAAATTCTTCAAAAAAGAAAAAAAGGGGCTCAAAGTGGTCTACAAACTTTGGGCCTAATTCACGAAACACTAAAGAACACATTTCTGTGTAAATTGCATTCAATTCTATGCGTACAATTCACGCAGGAATAGTTTTACGAACGATTCACAGAAATTGAACACATTCTCTACACTGTACTCCTAAACTTTTTGGCTGCTGCTGTATTTCCTGACTGACCAAGAACGACACTAAAATGAGTAAAGAAGTCATTAAAATTTCACTGTGGCCGTAAAAAATTGATCGAATCTTTTTTCCGACTAATATTTACTTTTGTTAGGGATCCTTCTTGATGACTAGTCTGTGATGTCTTCTCAAAACTCCCTCTTTTTCTCTTACTATATCTTACCTTTCCTCTGGAGGCAGGATACGCTGGCTGCTGTGATTCATGGCACGCAACACGATTTAAGAATTACTATTATTCTTCTACATAAGCGAACAGAAAGCAAGAGTGTAATCAGCAAATTAAAAGCGGAAAAAATGGCTCAATGGTATTTTCATAATTTCGATTATATGCATACAAAAGTACAAAAAACTGAACAAGTAAATGATAAGCAATAACATTCAGATATTGTTGTAATACACATGAAACATATGCTTAAGGCAAGCATAAACGGGTGGCAAGAGCAGACGGTACTAAAGAGGGTATCTTGTACTGTTTCATTTTTACTCCTTGAATGGAAAAAGTGTTGTGTAGCAGAAACGGGGACATATTTTCTCGGACTATTGATTTCGGTGGTGTTTTTTCTTTACCTCAGAATCCTGTCCCTGTAATTAAAAGGTTGCTCCATTCCTTCTGCATACTTCATAAATGACCTCTAGGCTTCCTCGCGCGCACACATACACAAACACACACTTGCTCACACACCTCTCCTTGCCATTACACTCTCTATCCCACTCCAGAATGGCGAAAAAAAGAAGAAGAAATCCAATCAGGGATGAAAGGCCATGCTTAAAAGAAATAAATATGAACTTTCTTTTACTGCTTATTTCTCTTCAGAGAGGGTGTGGATAAGTATATAAGTAGATAAGTGTGAAAGAATGTGTGGTAAAAATTGCTTTTGAAGCTCTGCAATGTCTCATAGGTTTTCAACCCAGAGTGTCACCAGAAGTGGATGTATCTCTCGAAGGGACAATCAAGTTGCTGTATTTATGTGTGCATTTTTTTCCCCTAGAAACAGGCACTGCGCTGTTGATGTGTCAGTCGCTGCATTGGGTGGGATCTACCACTAATAGTCACAGCAATTGCTTTGGTTGTTCTCGGAAAAGTAGGTGGTTCCGTTGGTCAGTGAGGGAAAGAGGTACGCTCCTTTCTCCTCAAGTGGACGGTTTGGAATCTGTGAAGGGACAAAATTGAAACCATTAAAGGAATGTTTTGTCCATTCCATGGTAATAATGTCATGATATTCATTAAGTTGTGCATGGAAAAAAATTTAAAGCAGAACTCTCTACATTTTTGAACTTTTGCACCCAGCCTGTGGTTACTGACAAACTGTTTTGATGGCTTCCTTTACTATTCAGGGTTTTGTACTTTTTATGAAAACATAATTCATATTCAAAAGATCTTTAACTAACTTTAGACAATGGTTTTTTCTTATCCAAGACAAAATCTTAACTTTTTTTTCTTCATATCTAAGCAAAATGGACAATATAACTGAAATATACTGAAATTAATCAAAATTGGGAGCTTTTATATTAGAATTGAATTACATCAAGAAATATGTTGTCACCGAGAACTACTCTGTATTGCCCACAATTTGAAACAAATTGACTGAGCACATTGTGAATAGATTCATCTTTAGATTCATCTTTAGATTCATCGAGTATCTGTCCACCTCAGAAGCTCTAGACTTCGACAAAAATACTTCTTTACACATGGTGACAAAAGTAAAATCCCAAAACTGTTCTTTCCCACAAAGACTTGTGACTGGTGGTAGAGCTGAGATAACCCAACCTGTTAAAAAAAAAAAAAAAAGCCCTGGATGTGTGATGACACATTCTGCCTGGGGTAAAAACCGGGCAGTTTGATGACACATTAAGCCTGGGGTAAAAACCGCTAAGTTCCGCTATTCTCAACAAACTTCAAGACTCACTCTAAAATTAGGGAGTGAGAACACATGTGTTTGCTTTGATCAGTGGTCTAGAGAGCACGGTAGTTTAAAGTTATAATTATACAATGGATTAAATTAGTACAGTTTACCTGTGTCTGGCCATTGCAGGAGAGATACTGCTGAGCAAGTATGTTATCTGGAGTCAATCCAAGTGGGACTTGACAGTCCATGGGGCTGATGTTGGTGCCCTCCTGTGGGATGACCGGCGTGTCCACGATTGACTCGCTAGGACCTCTCTGGTAGTAACAGGATTCTTGTGTAGGACTCTGGGTAATCAGACCTTTAGCCCTCTGGCAGGATGTCATTGAAGATACTGGATTGGCTGAACCATACTGCATCCCATTCAGCGAGGGTTGAGGCGTGCTTGTGAACATGCAGCTGTTGGGGTTCTGCTGAGGATAGACGCCATTTGCAGTTGTCTCGGGCAGGAATCCTTGTGCGTTTGTGTGCGACAACAGTCCAATCATGTCTCTTTGAAAGTCTTTCACTTGGCCGATGAAGCCCGTCATATTCTGATGCCCGCTGGAAAATGATTTAGGGACCTGCGGAGGGGTAGGCTGGGATTTCTGCCAGGCAGGCAGTCCTGGATTGGCAGGATTTTGAGTGTGAAGAGAAAACTGTCCTTGTAAGTGGGTAGTTGGGCCAGAGTGCAGTCCTGCATCTTGTGAAACTGAAACGTTATGGCCGCAAGAGTTCATCAGGTTATCCACCATATTGTTGCTGTCGGACACCCACTGAGGGTTCTGACTGATTGACGGCTGTTGGGGAAGTGAATTCTGGAAGCCTATCGGCAGGGTGGAAGTGCCCTGCAATAGAGGGCTTTGAAGAGGGAGAGTCATTGCGTTGGGATGGGGCTGGTTTCCAGTCTGTAGGTTTCTCTGGCCACATGGCACCATTCCGTTCTCTTGCACGGCACCTTGCAGACCAAGCCTGACTTGGCTTGACTGCTGACTACACTGCATGGCAAGAGAAGGATTAAACATGATGTTATTATTGCTGGGCATATTTTGGGTTGTCTGGTCTAGTCCAAATGATTGGACGAAAGTGTCGCCAGGTAAAATCTGTGGCCCCATATGGGTGAGCTTGGCCATCCCTCTTCCAGGGCTACTGGCATCCACTCCATCCTGGATGCTCATTCCGATGAACTCACCCGGACCTTGAGATCCGCCAAGCATCCCTGCCTGGCAGTTGAATGCCTGGTTAGCAACCAAGTTATTCTGTAACTCCGGCACCTCAACAAATAGATCCTGGTCCTTTAGCTGTTCAGGCAATTGAACACCACTTTCCTTGAAAAGTGCATCCTCGACATAGGAGAGGATGTCGTTGGTGAGGATTTTGTTAAGATCCATATCGTTGTTGTAGTTCATCCTGAGCAGAGTGTTCTCCCACTCCTTCAGCTCCAATTTGTCCACATCAAAATCCTGAAGGTTGTCGCAAAAAGTGGTGTCCCCGATAATCTGCTGCAAGGTTTCCATCATGTCCTTTACCACACCTTCCTCCTTTATCTCAGGTACAGTGTTTGTGGCTGACGGCTGCCAGGTGTTCCCAGGGACATTGAGCAGGGCGTGGCTATCCCTGAAAGCCTTGTCAAGCGTAAACTGTGAATTGGGGTCATTGTTCTGGTTGTAGATAGAAAGATCCTGGTTCAGCATGGAGCCAAGAATAGAATCTGGATCCAGAGATGGAGGTTTGTTTATCTTCTGGGGTTTGCTCTGATTTTGAATGTCAGTGATGATGTCCAGTGTGGGGTCAGTCTCATACAAGACACCCTCACCAGTGGTGCAGTTAAAGGGTAGCTGCAACTTCCTTTGACTGAGGTGTTCCTCACCCTCCTCATTTCTACAAAATACAGACTATATTTATTAGAAAAACAAGGAGATTAGCTCAGCAACGATATTACTAAAAAGCAGGTTTTACTTACGTTAGTGCTCTCTGTCGAACAATTATGAAGTCTGGCCTTCCTCCTTTATAAACAAGCCTAGCATTGGACTGCACCCAGATCCATGCACCCCATTTCGCGAGAAGTCTGAAGACGGTTAAACCACTTTCTCCTGTCTTTATCACTATGAGAGAAAGTAAGAGAAAATATATATTTTAAAAGGTCTTCTATAGAAATCAAACTGATAGTCTTATGGAGTTCATAAACTCAACTCATCCCAAAGCCAAGTTGAACATCTAAGAATGGACTTGGCTTTGATTTAATAGTAAATACTTGGTCAAGGTCTGATATAACTCACTTCTGACATGGTTGTCTGCACAGTACATCATGTCAGCAGCATGAATGAACTGATAACCGGAGCCTCTCATGCACAGCTCAATCTCAGTGTAGCCAAGAACCACCTTCCCTCTGCAAAATGAGAAATAGATAGGAAAAAATGTTAACACTGTTTATACCACTTCCAAATAATGTATTGGCCCAATCTGATGCTGTATTTGACTTCAAACTCAAAACTACCTTGTGTCAATACCCAGGGGTGTGAAGTCCAGCTTGTGTTTGGTTTGGAAAAGAAGAGTCTTGCTTCTGATTTCCAAGATTGAGGGTGGCTGGAGGGGTGTGGCTATGACAAAAAGAGCCAGCTGAGGATGGGACAAGGTCCCATCTTCCACCACTTTATTTTGCCCATACAGATATTTCAGCCTCCCCTGGAAGTTCAGGGCCTTAGGGGCAAAAGGAAGGACATGAAAGTCATTTTAGCCCCATGAGGGTCCGACACAGAGTAAACAATCCACAGCAGATTTATTTACACAGCTGTTGCTGTTACTGCATCATTGTGTACACAGAAAATCAAACATGGTTGAATATAGCACAAAGTGTACATCTAAAATATATACATTTTGGTTTGGACTGGCATAAAGGTGTAATAGACATCTAGGATGTTTACCAAGAAGCCTGATGAGTTGTCAAGGAGGCACCGGAATCGGCAGCAGAAGCTTCGTTCCAGGAAAGATGAGTTTTCTGGAGGGATGTGTTGAGGGTTGTAGTTTACCATGTCTCTGGTAATGTCACTGCTGCTCTGCATTGCTGAAGACCAATTGGTTTTGCCAAACAAAAGAGGAAAACAGTGATGTAATCGGCTGTAAATCACTACCTGTGTTCATCATCCTGGGTTTATACAAGGCTCCATTTTATAAATCTGAACTGATCCTCCGACAGCTTGTTCTCCACAAACATACTTCCATGACTCAGTAATGATGACAGCAGAAAGCTGCTCATTGACAAAACATTCAGGGCTGGGCACCGCAGTAAATGCTGACGAGATCTTACCAGGAACTCACTGACCCTATTTAAACACCAACGTTGGGGTGAGTTGCTACTAACCATCGGATCCTTCGCCACCATCGCACGAGGTGGGATTGAGAGCGAAGTGTAGTTGTCTGCGGAACATTGCCCGATCGTCTGTATGGATGAGCTCAAATACACTCTGGTGGACCACATCCGACTGTGAAGACAGTGAAAGAGGACATTAATAAAAACATACATGATCACAGGGCATGTTATGCACCCAGCATCTCCTAATAATCCATTCCATTATGAGTGTTTTACCGTTACCATTCAATATGGCAATGTTTTTTCCACTGTCACAAACAAGTTCTCATGTAGTTATTTTCTTTCCATTATGTAATTGCAGTGTTTATGCCAATCAAATGCAAAAAATGGAATCTATTGTGGTGGCTCATATTTAATGAAAAAGCATTCGCACATTTGTCTCTAGAGTTTAAGAGGAGATCTCAATGTCCATTTTAGGACTGTATTTAATTTATCAAAAAGTAGATGCTTCCCTCTAGAGGCCTGGCATAGTAACTGCAGCTTGTCTTGCATTTTTCCTTTCGGCCTATGTATTTTCCTCCCTGTGTTCTCTCTCTCTCTCTCTCTCTCTCTCTCTCTCTCTCTCTCTCTCTCTCTCTCTCTCTCTCTCTCTCTCTCTCTCTCTCTCTCTCTCTCTCTCTCTCTCTCTCTCTCTCTCTCTCTCTCTCTCTCTCTCTCTCTCTCTCTCTCTCTCTCTCTCTCTCTCTCTCTCTCTCTCTCTCTCTCTCTCTCTCTCTCTCTCTCTCTCTCTCTCTCTCTCTCTCTCTCTCTCTCTCTCTCTCTCTCTCTCTCTCTCTCTCTCTCTCTCTCTCTCTCTCTCTCTCTCTCTCTCTCTCTCTCTCTCTCTCTCTCTCTCTCTCTCTCTTTCCTTAGAAGACCAGTGAAAACAGGCAAGCTTCTTCTAAGTGCTTGTGCTGTGTGCACGCTAATTGCTGCAGGCTGGACAGTGGGGATGAAAACCAGACAAGGTCCAGAAACCATTCATGACAACTAGTACCAGCAAACAACACACATTTAAAGGTTAATGAGGACACACATGGTAGGGAGTAGAAAGAAGAGATATATGTTAATTGCTCAAAAATATGTATACATGTCGCTGATATTTAAACATATATAGAGTAAGTATATACACAGATGTTTTTCAACAGGGTACATAGAATAATGATGTTGAGCCATTCTATAACATCTAAAAATAATAAAATTAAATACTAATATTATCTATAAAACCATATTTTTCAATACATATCATAAATGTATTTGAATAATCGAATCAAACTCCCCATCTAAAAACCAAATTATTGCAATATTTACTTCTACAGTTAACACGTTTCTTCATTTTATGCAACAAACAAAAGGATAGTATATCATAAATATAAAAAATGTTGTCCAGCCCTGTTAAGAACTGAATTTTGAGGAGTAAAAGCACAGAACACTTAACACTAAAAATGTCAGACACCTACATGATAGAATAATGTAATTAAAAGTATGTGAATAGTTATAAGCGACTAGAGTCACAACAGGTGTTGGCAGTGGGTATGTAATGTATTTATGCGTTTATGTGTGCAGGTGGTGCTGCCTGCGTAACCGTAGCGACCTGGACTTGCGTTACATGCTAGAGAGGGAACGACGTCACACTCTAGGGAAATTGATTTAGTGAGGAAAAACAGGTACGCAAGCACAAGCACACACTATATGTACAGATGCACATCAACAAACACAATGAAACCGCAGGTCTTATTCACAAATCATAATATATGTATTATAATATATACATATATTATTCTCGTGTGCCTAGAACGAGAATGTGTATTTGAGTAGGCATTGTGTAACATATAGCCTACTTCTTATATTATTGTTGGATATAGTTATGAAAAAGCTATTGTTAATATGATCCATACATGCAAACTATACGTACAATACACCACAGGAACACATACATAAGATCTTTCACAGAACTGGCTGCGGTTCACACACAAACAGACAAACAGGTTTAGCAAGTTCTTTAATGAAGTCTCCAAACATTCAATTTGACTCTCTTTGATGTTCTTTTTCTGAGCTTCTCCTCTTTTATAAACAAAACCAAACTATGTCCGATATGCACATCACAGGGTGAAAGAAAACTTGATCGCTAAGCATTTGCAAATATTAGCTTACATCATTTTGAATAAGTCTTCCAAACAGGACAAGGAAGAAAACCTGAACAACATCTGAACAACATTGACTAGTTTGTTCACTATTTAAAAAAACAAATCCTCATCGACGCCACAGATGTTTAACAGTAAACAAACCATTCAGATTAAGAAATCGAACCCAGAGACAGCTCAGCAATTTTTCACAACCTACTTTCACGCTTCAGTTATGGAACAGTAAGCACCCGTGACCGACAATCGGGCCCACAGAATTATCCTGACGATAAGAGAAATTCATGATTCCTTCAGGGTGAGGAAATACTCAACAAACAAATGAAGAATGATTCAAATGTTTCCAACTCCAGCACAGACTTGACAATTACACTGGATTTATCAATTATCAATCGAAACGCAATAGGATTGTTTGAGGCTAGTAAACTAATAATAATTTTTCCTGGTAAACAATACAAAAAACAAAACAAGGAAAGGTTGGAAGAGGCCTAGCACTATTTGTGTTGATTACGGAAATTTCAACGTATGACGAGATGCCTAATGTTAAATAAAAGCTGTACTTCCTAAAGAAACGTTTTAAAGCAAACTCACCTGATGGAAGCCCAGGTAGTCCTGTATAGTTGGAGACGAATAAAACACGTAACCTTCGGCGGTGACAACCAGAACAAAGCCATTGAGGGCCTGAAAACAAAATAAGACAAATATGTGTTAAAACATGTTAACAACAAATTGCACGCTAAGTCAAAGCTGTATGGAATGAAATATTTCATAAACAAAAACAAAGGTTTATTCCCGGTACACATTGTACGATTTTGGGCTGTCCCAGACGAAAGATGACCAATCGTGGCGATTTCTGTGCCAGTCGTGGCTCCTAAACGGTGGTCCTACGTCATACAGTGAGAGGTTCAAAGACAGCTGTTGTCACAGTCTTGCGACCAAAGATAGCCTTTGTCTGACTGTATCAGAAATTTAGCGTGATCATCTCACGGTGTGTTTGCTGCTACGACCAACATTTACTGACTAGCCAATAAAAATGCAACATGAAATGGCGTATTGGTCAACGTGACATGGCGCTAAAACTTAAAACTACTTACCTCAACTCCGTTTGCAAAATTGGCATGTCAAGTTGGCCTCTTTTCCCTAGTCATGACTGTGTCCATATTCTTCTCTTTCGCTCGCTCTTTTTATCAGCGGACATAAAAAACACGATTGCCGAAATGCAATTCATCTTGCTCTATTCGTTTACCACTAGCGCATGCTGATGACGTTTTATATACCGACGTCTATACTAACTTGCGTCGTAGCCTACGATTCAATAGGCGTCATCATCGTACAATCTACATACATGTCGTCGTACCCAAGTTTATTAGATCCATGTCGTACAGTGTGAATTGTAATGGATTGCTGAAATCGCACAGTCTGTAGCAGGCATAATGCGAAACACACAGCGTCTGGGATTGTGAGTTAGTGTAAGACTGTAGATGGGTGGGGGTAATGGGGCCATTTTTCTTCTTTTACATCTTTTTTTTTTTTTTTTTTAAGTAAACATCCCATGTAATTATCCAAGCTTTTGTTAAGGTGTTGAACATGACAACAGACAGGGGGTGAATATCGCCGCTAGTCACGCACAGGAACCAACAGCCCTCAAACAATGGAGAGAGAGAGAGAGAGAGAGAGAGAGAGAGAGAGAGAGAGAGAGAGAGAGAGAGAGAGAGAGAGAGAGAGAGAGAGAGAGAGAGAGAGAGAGAGAGAGAGAGAGAGAGAGAGAGAGAGAGAGAGAGAGAGAGAGAGAGAGAGAGAGAGAGAGAGAGAGAGAGAGAGAGAGAGAGACCCACAATATTTGTAGGTGGAAAGCAACATAGCATTGCTCAACAGCGGAGAATCTCAATTGCTCAGACTTCATTACATTTCACCAAGCATGACAACAGCTACAATAAACAAAATGTCAACCCAACTTTCCTTCACGAGTTTATGACATGGAAGCTTAAGTTGAGTGTTTTATTTGAGCGGGTATAGATGGACTTTATGGCTACTGTTTATTTTAATATCCTTCCAAGGAATCAGGAAACGATCACTCTTTTACCTGCTATACACACACACAAACATAATGGGAAATTACCCACTTCTTTGCGCAGCCCAGAGTGACAGTTTGCATAAATAAATAACGAGGGAATAATAAAGATGCTTGGTCACGACTTTTCCTGAATTGGTAGAAACAGATTTAAGACCCCTGCGAATAGCAAATCGGTCTGACCTTAGATTGACGTGCCGAAAGATGGGAAGACCTCCCAGAAGATGATTCTTATCACTCACACACAAATTCACAAAAAGATCCGGGCCATTTTAGGTGAGAAATGAGGTGCAAAGGTGTTTATAAAATGTGTTAATGTTGAGTGTGAGCGTATGTAAACAAGTGGGAGGTCGTTATGAAGATTCCTGGTAATTCTCAAGAAAATAGATCAAGGAATTGGTGCATTTTCATGCGTTTTACCTGCAACAACAGGTCCCCCTCTGAGAAACTGACTCCATCCAGACTGGTGGCTGTCTGTCCATTTCCTCCAAATGCCCCTGTCCGGTCACTTAGCCATCCATTTCCTCCTGTCTTTTTGACTGTGGCTAAAGCAAAGAGAGAGAGAGAGAGAGAAAGAGTATGGTTACTAAAAGGTTACCATCATGAATGTCATTCTGTGCCGGTTTGATAAGGAGATTTGATGTTTTTGTAAGATTTAAAACATTCTTTCAGACAAATAATATGAAATAATCCATTACTTCAAAATAGTCAATCACCATGGATGGAGACAAGCCAAAAAGCATTCAAATAAAATAACTTTACAGGATTTTGAGCTACGTGTTTACAAAAAATGTAAAAGTTGGCACCAGCAATGCATCATTAAAGTTGTACATTTTGCTGAAAAATCTATGAAAACATCACATGACCAAGCAGAACGTCACTACCCTTCTACTGTGAACTCAGGAAGAAACTAGGACTAACATGATCAATCAACGTCATCAACAGTTTCCTCTCCAGATGTCTTGAACTCAGTATATTTTTGTTGTTTTTTTATTACTTGCCTTCTCACTCTCAACATGTACCAAGCAAAAATGTGTTTGAAAACAAAGGCCATTATAGTCAAATTTACAAGGTGCTAGTCAATTAAACAAATTGTTTATTAGCTAAAGCTTCTTTTGCTGAACGTTTGAGTCTTGCCCATTTTGGTTACACAAGCTACAACATCAACATCACGTCCAAGGGCAACTAAATGTACTAACATGTTACAAATCAATAAGGAACCGCTGAGGTAAACAATTAAGTAAACTATGAGGCAAAGCCAGTGGTAAAATCTGATGTAAACTGAAGTCTGAGGAAACATTTTAAGTCAACTGAGGTAAAATGTGAAGTAAGCTCTAATGCAAACATGCAAGGTAAAATGTAAAATGCGTAAAATGTGTAAAGTAAATTGATGACATTTTAAATTTATTTAGGTAAAATATGAGGTAAATCATGTAAACTAAATTTTGAGATTAAATGAGAAAAAAAAAAGTCGGTGAAACTGAGTTAGAATCTGTGGTGAACTAAAGGGTAAAATATAAGGCAAAATCTGAGGTAAATGTAAATTAATACATTAATGAGTTAAAATCTGTGGCGAACTCTGATGTAAACCGTGAAGTGAGCTCTAAAATAAACCTGTACGACAAAAGTGAAGTAAACATGCAAAATCAGAGATAAATCTTGATATAAACTGAGGTCAAATATTTGATGAACGGAGCTAAAAAATGAGGTAAATGAGGTAAAAATCTGTGGTGAAGCTAAAAAGTAAGGTAAAATGAAAAGTGAGGTAAACTCTTAAGTAAATGAAAATAAAATATAAGGTAACTCTGATGTAAACTCTTTGGTAACCCACTGCCTTTAAGGTAAAATACGAGGTAAACGTTGTGGTTAACTCTGATGTAAAATCTGAGTTCACTTCTTGAAGCATGACCACACTGAACATGTGACAGAGACTTTTTTTTATTCCTGCTCTCAGAGAGAGAGAGAGAGAGAGAGAGAGAGAGAGAGAGAGAGAGAGAGAGATTTCAACACTTTCACAGCGCACAGGACGTCTGAACAGACACACACACCAACACTCTCACTTCACACAATGCAATTTTATATGTGTGAGGAAAAAAAGTACAGTTTTCTAAAAGAACCTCAACTGACATCATTAAGAATAGCACAGATAAGCAATTATTATAAGCAATTGCATAATTTCCAGTATTAGTCAATGATTTCCAGTTCCAAATACTTGATTATTTTTCTGTGGTTTTGCCATGTTTTCCATACATTCCATTTCAGTATCGATTCATTTTAAATTCACATCGCTAAATGAATACTAAACTAACTGATATATTACATCTCTAATGTTTATCGCCAAGTACGTGTTAGACTTTAGTTGGGAGTTTTTTTTGTGTGTGGAAATGTCTAGAGCTAGGCTAACGCTGAGCTAACATAAGCCAGTGGGTGCGGCTCGCTAAGCCATTTCCTCCCTGACCGGCGCAGATGCCTTGCTATTTCTAGACCTTATCAAAAGCTCTCTATCGTAACCCTTGGAGGAAAAAAAAAAAAAGAAGGGAGGGGAAAAAAAACGAATAAGAAGAAGTGGAGGAGGGGAAAGAACAGCGTTTTTCTGCTAAGCACCAAAAATATCTCCCCCACAGGACACAGATGTTGAGAGATTATTTGGCGAGGGGAAAAGCCGAGGCGAACTCAAACCACTTTAAACATGGACTGCTGATCGGTCTGGCAGTTTAAATTGCAAACGAATGTAAAAAAAAACAACGGAAAAGAGAAAAAAGGAGAAAGACAGAGACAACAACATCGCTCTGTATAGACGTTCACCACAGATCTTGATGAAGAAGTAAATAGGGGTGTAATACAAACTCTGCCACCACACCAAAGAAATAACTACAGTACGGACAGCAAAGAGAGCGAGGGGAAACTCTTGATGAGGAAAACAGACCACTTGGCCCCTAGCGCTTGCTAGGCTTCTGAAGCTAAAGAGCGCAAGCATACACAAACCGAGGCAGCTGCTCAGGAGTCTCGGAGTCTACTGACACACAACAACTCATTGACTGAACTACACACAATTTTGAGCCGGCCAAAACGAGTTTGCATTTGGCTTTGCCCCTGCTGAACCCTCTCCGATGGTCTGGACGTTCCTGGCACGCAAGTCCGTCAAACATTGGCAGCGTATTGGCCGTGTGGTCCCGTTCCGACTCTGTATTTAAAACTCCAGTCTTTCATAAACATATCGGGCCTGTTATTAAAAATGGAGGTTTGTGGAACATCTATGTAATCATGATCCACCTCTTCATGGATCACACTGACCTCCAGCGACCTGCTTCCAGAGACGAATAAAATGATGAAGTCCGGTGGCCGAGTGGTTATAAGCTGGACACACACACACACACACACACACACAACTTGAACCACCAATCTATTGCCGTCTGTTCATCTGCCATTACAGTAATTCAACACACATGGCCCCTCAATGCAACCACGACGTGCTCTTTCCCTCGCGTTCCCTCTATCCTTCTGTTGTACGTCTCCCTTATACCCTTATACCGACCGCAATCTCTAAACCCGTTCTCCACTCGCCGTGTGTAACTGGAGAAAGTGGGAGTTCTAGTGGGTATGGTGATCAGGAACAGGATGAACTTGTCTAATATGGGTCATTAAATCTGCCGAAAGGCCAGATCTAGGTCCTGGTGCCTCCCACTTGATGAGCTCATCGTTTATCTGCCTTTCATCTTTTCTGTACTATTCTTTCTTTCGACATTAAACTCTCAGTAATTGTGCTCAAATTAAAGCAGATTTGAATGCAAGCTTGCGGTTGATTGTGGAGGACTACACCCTTCTTTGAAATACCAATGATACCCAGTTACAAGGAGGCTTTTTGACCAGGAGGTCATCTCGACTTATACTGACGACAGTGTTTTTTAAACAGTTGTAGACTGCCAAAACCCTGGACTAGTGATGCATGAAATTACCAGACAAAAAGTTCAACCGAAATTGAAGTTTTCATTTTGCCAATAACCAGAACTGAAAACAAGTTTCAGTAATTAAACTTGAGTAATTGGGAAACAACTCAGTATGCTGTTCAGGGTTTTGTGTTCACAGTTGAAAAACCAGTCATTGTGATGTTTTTCAGCCACCTCTCAAAGAAATGTAACATATTTCTGCTAATCTAGTATCATTTTTAGTCATGGTGTAGTGTGTACATGCATTTACCACTTGTAGCTTGCATGAAATGTTAAGTGCTTCCCCAGTGGCTCGTTGTGTCTGCATCAATCAGTGATTTCAGTTTCTGTTTCTGTCAAATTATGTTTTTTTGCTGTTTCAACAGCCAAAACTTTCTATACAGCACTACCTTGAACATTACCTGTCATTGGACTACTGCATAAACTTTTGCTTTTTTAGTTTTTTGTATGATCTATAGCAAGGTTCCTCAAATCCAGGTCTGGAGGGACACTGTCCTTCAGAGTTTAGCTCAAACCATGATCGAACTCACCTATCTGCAATTTTCAAGTACACTCTCAGAAAAAAAGGTAAGAGAGCTGTCACTGTGGCAGAACCTTTTCAAAAGGTACACCTTTGTACCTAAAGAGTGCATATTAGTCCCTCAAAGGTACATATTGGTACCAAAAGAGTACACATTAGTACCTAAATGGTACATATTAGAACCCTTTTGAGGGGTATGGTCCCAGTGACAACTTTTGTACCTTTTTTTCTGACAGTGTAACTCTAAAGACCTTGATTAGCTTGTTCAGGTGTGTTTGATTGGGGTTGGAACTAAACTCTGCAGGGCAGTGGTCCTCTAAGGGTACGATTGTTTAAAACGGAGACGTTTTTCCATTGAGTTTTCCATGTACAGACGACACCATTGTCAAAACAATCCCCCTTCACACGGATCCGCAGAAATGAATAAAAACCCTGTATGCTGCTGCCACGCCATTAGATGGCGAGGAAACACTATAGACACGAAATACGCATGTGCATGACGTCAACGTCTCCAGAGATTCGCGTTTTGTTGTTTACACAGAGACCGTTTTCAAAACTTTGCGTTTTCAGGCACCCAAACCGCTGTTGTCGTTTAAACGAACGGCCAAAACGCAAAAAAGTGTTACGTTTTTAGTTGAAAACGGTGTCATGTAAAGACTGGATTTGAGGAACCCTGATCTACAGTATTATCTAAGAGAAACCTAAAACAATGTTTATAAAAAGAACACACAATGTCAAAACACTCAGGTACTAGTCGCCAAGGCTTGACATTGTCAAAATTGTGGCCAGTGAAAATGCTGAGTCGCTAGTAACTTTGGAAAACCACTAGCCACAGTTGCTGCTGCTGTCACTTTAAGACCTGACACACGGATCCATTATACTGTAATATATGTGTTTTCTTTCCCAACTGTTTACGTTCACTTAAAACATAACTGACTGTGTTTACGTTAATACTCGCCAAGGCGGGTTTATGTGTCAACTCGCTGTCGTAGAGATGAAGGCATTAGCGAATCGTGAAAACACAACACATTCTGCTAGTGTCTGGATAGTGTCTGCCGCTAACGCGAAGGGAGGCACACTGTGTGTTCCTGAGGGTCCAAGGGAGTGAGAAATTAAGACCGAGAGAGAGCAAGCGAGGGAAACCCACTGGGCTCTCGTTTGGCTTGTGGTTTAATAACCTCGCGTGCTGAGAATGACTGCATCTTGACAGCACCTGAACCCTATTAGCTAACAAACTGGACCACTTCCCAGACGTTTACCAATCCTTTTCTTCACCTCCCTTGACACTGCGAATGTTGTTCTATATAAATTATAATCTCTCCTTCTCTTTGTCATTCTTTTCCTATTCCCATTTATTGAAATTCATAAATACGCAAACCTGTTTGCAATGTGAAAAACACAAAATAAAAGCTACACTGTACTGTACTAAATACGCAAACCGGAACAGCTGTTACGTAAATTCTGTGGAGACAAGTTTCATAGCTGTGAAAAGTACGTAATTTATATATAAATAGAGAACAAGCAGTCTTTGTCTGCATGTACAAACACATAATTAACGTTAACACGCTCTTGTCAGGTATCAACATTGCTCGAGCTGTGTTTTAACACTTCATGATTTTCGGGGGAAGTTTTTCGAAATGCTGCCAAGTTGTTTTATTGCGTTGTTTGTATGCGCTACAATCGAACGCAAAGCGAACACAGTCGATTGATTTTTATTAAACATATAGATGCCCGCAGCATTCAAAGAGTCTTAGGCTATATTCTGGCAAAATATGAGGTTCTGTACATAAACGAACACACACTGCACCCACCCACTGGGATTTTAAAGGCTTTGAAACTCCAGTGCTGAATTGAGCCATTGTGGTTTTTTTTTTACGTTGTCAGAAAAACCCTGACTTGACTTCGATTCTCTCTCTGTCTCTGTGGTCGGAGGCAGGTTTAGACTTGAAGGTATGAGGATTGTGGTATCTGTGTCTTCCAAGATACCTCTCTCTCACACACACCATCAGCAATCTCTCCAGTTTCTGTCTTTTGACAGAATTCCAAACACGTTTAATTAGGCCCGTTTTATAACCGGGCCTAATTAAAAGTCTATGGGGGATTAACACTGATGCTGCTCTTTATTTACACATGCAAATTTACAAAAAAAGAGGCAGATGCTGCACAGTACAATTCCTAATCTTGAGGGAAAGTGCAAAGTTACAAACAATGCAGAAGACAATGTGTCTGGATATATGCCTGGTTATAATGGTTTTCTCCATCATTTGATATATAACCGATGTCATTATCAACAGATATTAACACAAAATAACATCTGATTTCTGTGGGTGGGAACAGCAAAACATTAATTGCGGCAAGCAAATAGCACTTTTTGCCTGCTGAGTTTTGTGAAAAGATGAATCTCTAATGAGTCTAATTTACAGTATACTGAAAAAAGACAAATTAATTCATTTAAATAAATTAAATACATTGAATAAACAAAATCACATCTTTTTTTAAAGTAATTTATATGTACTCAAAGCAAAGTGTTATTTTAGCACAGATTTTTTGTGAATATAACGAGCCTAATTTACACAGAAAGAAGGCATGATTGTGCTGAAAAATTGCTAATTATTTCATTAAAATGAATAAACACATTAAATAAATGAAATACAACTTTTTTAAATGAAAAAGAAAAGTTGCAATATGTAATGGACCTAATTTACATAGAAAGAAGGAATGTTTGAGCTAAAAAATTAAAATCTAATAAATGTACATTTGATATTTTAAAATCAAACTTTTTTAAATATTTTATTTAAGTAATACTTTTAAAGAATGCTTGTTCATGGTAAAAAATAATGAATTTATTTCAATTTGAATACATTAAATAAGTTAAATGAATAAATGTATTTAAATCGAATACTTAAATATTGTAAGTATTAAATTGAAATGCTCACAGTACAGTGTTATTTCAGCGCGAGGCGAAGTCTATGCCTGAAGCGATGCGATAAATTCCGTCTGAAGGAATTATGAAAGTTCACGACCTGTGCGTGTACATGTTTGTGTGACCCTGATGTCATCTTGATAGAGAACTGACCTGGTATTTCATCCAATCAAATGCCTGTGACAAGCATTATCAAAACATGCCTTACTAGCAAATAAATCTCTCTAGCAGTAGTAAAGGTAATAATGGTAGTAGTGCAAGTATGCTATAGCAGTGTACACTAATATTTTACTGTCGATTTGTATTGTTGTTCTTGTGCTGTTCTTTCAACACTCTTTCAGTAAAGTACGCTATGTTGTCATTCTGCACATGAAGGGATAAACAGACATTGAGAGCAGAGCAGGAAGTGTTGTGTAAAAGAGAAGCGGTGGAGGGGGATCATGACACTTGTACAACTGCTTCTCTGTTTACATAGCCTGTTTTCTGTCAGGCAAAAGCATTAAACTTGAATTGGCCCTCTTTGTCAGAGAGACAGTGAGAGCGCATGGCCTGAATGTGAGGAATGTTTCTGTCGAATGTAGAGTGTAAATTATGCCATCGTCATATTCATTCATACTGTATGTTCCACAAAAGCAAAACAATTTATAGATTAATATATTAATTGTATGAATTATATATATATAATAACATAAACATATAATAATCAATATATTAATGATAATATATTTATTAAATAACATATTCATGTGTTCACTTAGTCAGTGAAACTAACATTTTAGTTGAAAACAACAATAGTATATTATAATACATACATATATACATTATATATTTTTATTATTATATATATTATTTATAATATATTTTATATTAAATATTGTAATTTAATTGCCAAAAGTAACACTATGACTAAGAAAATACACACACACACACATACATATATATATATATATATATATATATATATATATATATATATATATATATATATACATACCCATGTTGTTCCGAATATAATAATTTTTTCTTTGAAATTTATTATTATATAATTCAGATGGGCTACAGTTAATTTTATAGTATGGCAAAAAATCTGATCATTGGTACATTTTACCAATATTTACCATAATTAATAAATATGAAATAAATATATCAAATAATACATCAAATAAAAACATTTTCCTTATAAAAAAATACTTTTTTCAAAAGCTACAGCTTGAAAAGGGGGGGGGGGTCTACTTGTAAGCGGAAAAACACAAACGAAACATTATATATATATATATGTGTGTGTATTAATTATTAATTAAAATTTTAATGAATTGTTTTTCATTAAAATCCAATATATTTATCTCTAAAATAAATATATTGAATGAATAAATCTTGATTAACACTAAAAATAAATCATAAAAAAATATTATTATTATAAAACAATATTATATCTCCACAAAAGCAAAAACTGTTTTGCTCTCAGTCTCTCCCTCCCACTCACTCTATCTACCATGAACTCAGCTCATGCCCGCACAAACAGACTTCACCCTTGACCTCTGGAGATGAAGCACGGTTCAGCGGTGCTGTCGGGAGACGTCGCACGGTTTATATTCTGCCGTGGAGTTTGTGTGCGTGGGAGATGTCTGTTTAATTTGCTCTGATCGCTGTAACCGTGCCATAATAAAGGGCAAGCTCACAACCCCTCGGTTAAACAACCAGAGGCCTGAAGTTTATGGAGGCATTTATCAAGCTTGTATGTTGATTAATTCAATGAACGTTAAAACAGTTTCTGTCCCTAAACGTCACAATAAACACAAAACAATGTCAAAAGTCTGTCTACAAAAGTCTGAAGTGCTGTCGACTACAACTCAACTGGAGAAGTGAAAGTGGGTGTTTACTTTAACGTCTGAAAAAGCAGAAGTTCACAAGAACAAAATGTGCACAGACTGACGTGGTTTCAGTGAGGTTTAGACTTTGTTTGTTTGGGGTCAGGTGGGATATGGTCGGGTGATTCGTTCAGAAGGTCGACAGAGTTGGTGTTTGTGTTGCGCATCGAGCGAGGGAAAGGCCTAAGGGGCGCCAAAACAGAGTCAAGGAGGAAATCTGTGTGTGTGTGTGAAGAATGAAAAAGGGCGACATTCTTCCATCCAGAGATCTTAGGGTCTCAACATTCAGAGCGGGAAAACCACATCCTGAGATTTGTTCGCAGCAATTACACTGATAAGAAGACTGCCAGCTGGACAATAACTGTTGTTGAGATGTGGGGACAGCAAATAGAGGGAGAACAAGGGTTTTTGTTTCACTTCTACACACACACACACACACACACACACACACACACACACACACACACACACACACACACACACACACACACACACACACACACACACACACACACACACACACACACACACACACACACACACACACACACACACACACACACACACACACACACACACAAAAAAAATGGGCGAAACTTTTGGAAGGAAGAATGGATAAATGACAAGTTCTGCTAAAAACTGAAGTCTTTGGAGATCCACTTCTATAATCTGTTTCATTAAACTATTACATAGGTTTTAAACAAATACATACAACAAAATAAATAAACAAAAATGACACTGTTAAAAAATTATAATAATAAAAATAAATTAAATAGATATCTACTGAATGCTTTCATGTCTTGCAACAACAACAACAACATAAAAACACAACAACAACAACATAAAAACACAACAACAACAACATAAAAACAAACAAACAAAAGGAACTACTACTACAAAAAATGATGTTTGCATGTCTTGTTCAAACAAACAAACAAACAAACAAACAAAAGGAACTGCTACAAAAAAAGTTTCCATTATATTTGCATGTCTTCTCTTGTTTGAAAAAAAAGGGAGATCCATCATAGTTTTTAACCAAATAAATACAACATAATACACAAACAAACAAATAAAACAAAACGATTAATTAAAATATTTAAGTAGTAGTGAAGTAAAATAAAAAATTCTAAATCAATTAAAATTGCATTTGCAGTACATTTCCTGGAGACACTGTGAATGATTCATTGCTGCAAGTTATTGTTTTTCTATCATTTTATACTATTAATATAAAAAATAAATAATGTTTTTGTTGTCCATTTTACACCATATGTGTCATAATTCATTCGAAAATATACATATCACGGAAGTAAAATGAGATGTATGTGGAAAAAAAACGTCACTAGACGACTAAGTGGCTATTTGTCCAAAGAGAAGTCCGAATTAACGCCGCCTGCCGAACCATCTGTTTATGCAATAATCCACACTAGACCATTTTCTGTGTAAAGTGAGCGTAAGAGTACGTTGGATGTGTGTGTATATGAATTTATGCACAAGCAGCTGGAGGTAAGTTTACACGCGCGTCAGACTCCGTAATAAACGGCCAACATTACACTTCACACTGCGAGCCAAAGCTAACATCAAACCAACACAAACGGGCGAGAGAACAAAACAAGGGCAAGCAGCGGCCTGCGTCTCAGAGAGAGAGCGAGAGATGGACAGATATTGGATTGGGACGCAGCCAAGTGTGTATCAGTCCTGGCTTCCCGTCAACGAAACCCAACAGAAAGAGTCGCGATCCGCAGGTGTTGAGTCAAGTCTTGTTTTTTTGCGTGTTATTAATATCTCTCCAGAATTTCTCCGGGAACGTCTGATAAGCCGTCGCATTTTTTGCAGCGAACGTTGCCATTTTGGCAGGAGTTGAGTCAACCGGACGGCCGTTCTCTACTGTAAATCACCTCGTGGCACGAAAATGGGGGGAGATAAAGAAAGAGCGCCAGAAAACGCTCTTGACCGCACGTCGGAATGGAAAATGCGGCTGAAAAGCGAGCTCTCTTTTTCTTGGCAGCTTCGCTCTCCGCTCGCTTCCCTGCTGCTCTTAATTACCAAACTCCATATCCTTGTGTAACCAAACCCTTCTCTCCCCGACCCCTTTCCTCCGCCACCTCCTTTCCCTCCCCCTCTATCTGTTCTCCTCCCTCGCTGGCCGATCTCCGTCCCAAAAACTTCGGCAGTGGTTGCCAGGGTTGAAAGTTCGCACGCTCGTTCCTCACGCAAGGCTTGGGCTCTGCTTAGTTCTCACTCAGCACTTTCACACACACAGTGTGTCCTGCTCCAATGTCCTGCTCCATTCTCAAAAAGCAGTAAATTCCACGCTACCGCCAACACACACACTTCTTCCTAAGCATGAACCATGCAGCTGCCAGCCAGGTAAACACACACACACACACACACACACTCACAAAGCAGCTCATTGTTGCAGGAGCTGGCCTTGACCTGTTTAATAAAGACGTGCTGGGAGAGGGAGAGAGGGCAAAGTGAAGAGAACGAGAGCGGGAAATGAAAAGGAAAAAAAAAAGAAGAAGAAGAGCAAATTAGGAGAAGGGAGGATAAAAACAGCATCTTTTCCTTCCTTCACCTGGATGTTTGTCTACTAAAGTAACTATTGTTCAAATGCTGCTTTTGCCTCTGGTCAACAGTCTCATTTATTGCAATATTTGTTGGCTAGCTACAAAGCTAAATAAATAAATATTGCAGAAACTAAGATTCAATAAATAGTTTTGCAATTTAACTTAACAGCATAGAAAAAGAAATAAAGTATTCATAAAATGCATCTTTGGCCTCTGATCAACAATCTTGTGTCATTTCCATTTTTGTTGACTTAATTGTATACTACAAAATATGGATCTGCAAAACTACATATGTAGTGTTTATATATATATATATATATATATACTGTATATACTAAATGTGTTATATTAAATTACACTAAAAACAATAAATATTAAATATTTATTAGGGCTGCCCCCTGATAGTTGACTAACAGTTAGTCGACTAGAAGAGGTTTGGTCGACCGACATTTTATTAGTCGGTTAGTCGCAGAAAAAAAAAACCTCCACAGGAAGTGGCAAAATCGCGCAGTCTGTGATGGACAAATCGTTAACGGCAGGAAATCCAAAAATTCGCCTCGCAGACATGTGAAATATATCAGAAAGCTTGAAATATCTCATTTTAAATAAACCAATTCTATGGGATCAATATCCCGCCAAATGCATTGCGGCCACGGATCAAAAAATAATAAGCGTGCGATTCAAAAATGTAACAATATATTGCACAACTGAAATATAATAATGCAAAATGATCAGAATAGCAAACAACGTGGTCACGGATCAAAATATAATAAGCGTGAATCAAAATATAACGAGCATGAATAAAAACTTTAAACACATTAAAAATTATTTTGCACGAAACTTAAACTTATGTTCATGTTTTCTTTAAAATGATGTTTTCCTTGGTTTTATTACCCTGTACTTTGTGCTCTCTTGCATTTTCTGCTCATATTGAATTATTTTGGACGCTCATGCTGTTTTTCTCTTCGCTCTTCTTTCCATGTTCTGCGCTTGCTCTTCCAAATGTTGCAGTTCGAGTTTCATGTAAATTAGGGCGGGCTTAAGCGTCACCATTGGTCCACTAGTTCTAGAGTGACAGCTCGTCCTCTAGCCAATCAACCGAAGAGGGGAGCTGACGTCACTCCAATGCGACGCATGGCTACTGATGCTATAAACGCGTTTATAGCATCGTTCATTTAAGCCTTAAATGAACGACTAGTAGAAAAATCGAACCCTAATATTTATATAAGAAATAAAGATCTTGACTCATCCCTAATGCAAAAATGCAACAATAAATATATATAAATATCAGGGGAAAACCATGGAAGACGTACGGTATGTAAATACAAAATACTGGAATTCCATGGAGTTTGACTTTGGAGAGGAGAATTTGTGATTCACATAAACTCCCCACCCACTCCTCATTCCTGGGTGATTTTCCCAAACTGTTTCCTGGTCATGCTATCTGCGGTCAGTCAAATTCTCCCAGGGTTTCTTCAGAAAAACAAAACGATATCTTTAAAACAAACATTACATCAGATTAGTAAGAAAAAACTTGATTGTACTCGACATAGTAAGTGCCGTTGGCTTATTTAGAACTTACTGAACGATTTCAAACGAGTGTTTTTTAGTTTACACAACAGCTCAAATGCTGTCACACAATTTGTACTTGCACTATCATTATAATGTACAAAGCCTGTAGTAATTTAGGAACTTTGTAGGAAATTTGCTTGTTTGCCTAGAAGTGGTGGAACATTCCGGTGACAATTTACAATTACCGTACGAACTGTTTTAGGACTCTGCCAGGGTGAGATCATCAAGTCGCTGGCAACCGCCTAAACGCATAAACAGTGTTTATGTTTCATAACAAACTTGCATTTAAAAATCAATCCATCCATCTCACCCAATGAAAACACCCCCTCTCAATCTTCCTCTCTCAACTGCTCTTGTTTCCTCCCTCGACCTCTCTGTCTAAATAAACTCTTAACACGCAATGCTACTGGCAATAAAGCCACTTCTCAGGAGAATCTGCCAAACACATCATTCATCAGAGCAAAGCGATAAAGAGAGAGAGAGAGAGAGAGAGAGAGAGAGAGAGAGAGAGAGAGAGAGAGAGAGAGAGAGAGAGAGAGAGAGAGAGAGAGAGAGAGAGGGCCTCTTATTTCTTGGGCCTTTTTATTTATGATATGCACGAGCACACTGCCGCAAAATGACTGTCCTGGATGTTTTCTACAAGACTTTCTCATGGCCAGGCCCTTAGTACATGTGTATTTGTGTGTGGGTGTGGTTTGGTTTGGTGGGCTTCAGTCTAGTGAAAGCTACCATGGTCAGGATGTACGCCAACTGCAAAGTTGCAAAGTAGTCTGGATCCTGACCACACACCCAGAGTTCCTCCTAATAATGCAGAACGCTGCGGAAACGCTTCCCAGAAGTCTCGAGAGAGCAGGGGCGGCGTGCCGAATACTGAAACGTCCCGGATTATTATAGATCAACTGAAGAGATGAACAACAGGTCGCTCGTTAAATATACAAGATCTTGCCATATTCCAAAGACTGAATCACTTTCACTCACACACGCTGTAAGTCATGCTAATCTGCAGTAAAGAGGCATGTAAGGTCAAGAAATACACAACAAAATATTATTATAATAGAGAGTTTCTCTAAATTCTGACTGGATGAGATGCATTCAAAGCTATTGTAAAATGCAAATAAATGCACATAATACTAAAAATATTTAAAAGTAAATATTTAAATGGAAAAATTGTCAATAAATAGCTGAAAAATTATACTGATTTTTAATTGATTGAACTTACAACAATGTTCAATAAATAGTATTTATGTAAAAACATTCAATGAATAGTTGTTTTTATTCATACTTGTTCATTTAAATAAATAACTAAGTAAATAAATTAAAATATTCCATAATATGTATTTATTTAATAGCATTTACTTACAACCAAAATTGTATAAATAGTTCATTTTTTTATTTTTATTTATTGTATTAACTTTTTAACATTCAAAAAAAAAGTAACTATTTAATACACTGGTTTAATACAACTATTACTTATTAAATATTGTTTTATTTATTTATTAAACATTATTTACTTAGACCAATGTTCAATAAATAGTATTTATTTATGTAAAACCAATATTCAAAACATTTGTATTTATTTTATTTTATTATTGTATTCATTTTCAAACATTATCTATTTCTGAACACTGGTATAAATAAATAAATAAACTGATTATTGTTTTTTAATATACTGAACATTATTTACTTAAGTTCAATAAATAGTATTATTTCAAAAAAATTTATTATACATTTTTATTTAAAACCAATTTTCAAGATTTTTTTTAACTTTTAACGTTGAGTAAATGTATTTAATAAATATAATTAATTTTCAAAAATTTGCTAACTATTGAATATTGGAATATATAAATAAATAAATAAACTACATATTGAACATTGGTGTTTTGTATCGTACTGCTATTGGCGCCGTTTTATAAAAGCAATTTTAAAGTGGTTTTCCAGTGATTACAAGGGTAAGAAGGCTGTGGGTAAATCACTGTAACGTACAGCCTCGAGCGGCTTATTGCTTTAGGAAATATTTGTATCCTACACGATCACACAACAAAGAAATTACCAATATCGATGTCATCAAAATCTCTCAGCTCCATCATCCTAACTAGAATTTTCCCAATGTGATGCGTTGGTTGCCAAGTAACCTGTGAGGGTTTGTTGCTAAGGTTACGAGTGTCTAAATGTCAGTCTGATACAGGTCACTTCCTGTGTCAGATGGGAAACTTGGGTGTGACGTCAGAATTTCGCTGCACAGAATAGGACAATTCTTCGAAACAAGAGCATGGTGTGGGTTGGGGTTACAGGTTCGCGTTTGATGTGTGTACGATCAGATGTCACGAATGCATGTGTGCGTGTGTGAGGTTGTAGATGAGACCAAATTGGGCGCTGGTTTTGTGTGTCGGTGCACATGCACTGTTAGCGGAAGTGGCGTTTAGTAGAAGTGGAAGTGCCATCATAGAAGGGACAGGAGCCACCACCACATTGTGCCCTGCACTAAAAGTAAAGGCCCAGACCGCAGAAGGCACTCGGGGGCTTCCCCTTGTGTGGTTCGGCACATTTACTGAACCGTCGAGATGGTGTGTGCCAAACACACACCATTTGTATGCATGAGTTAACAAATACGGTCACACATACAGAGTGACATGCTTCTAACAACAGAGACATGGCAACCGCCGCTTCAAACTCCCCTGAGTGATGCAACTAAGGCTAGAAAGGTCTCCATGGCAACCGCCCTTGGCAACACGACATAGTCACCAGTTAAAACAAAACCTCCAGGCGACTAAGACAGTTTCACACATTCACTCACACACACACAGACACACACTGATCCTGTAGCACAAAGGTTATAACAGGTTAAAAGAGTATAGTATAAACCAGTTTATTCAATGAATCTTATGAATTATACCATGAATCTCTAGAGGCTTCTGAACTCATACATATTAACTCTTTAATCAACAACAACACATTTTTTTTATGGCTATATTATATTAAATATATTATATTAAAGCTGCAGTCCATAACTGTTTTGGGATCAAAATTTATATGAGTGAGTACATCATGAATCCATTTTCCAAACCGTGTTTTTGTCTTATCCTGAATCACTACTGTGTAATAAGTGTATATATATACCACAAATACATGGACCACAAAACCAGTCACATGGGTAATTTTTTTGAAATTCAGCTTTATACATCACCTGAAAGCTGAATAAATAAGCTTTCCATTGATGTATGGTTTGTTAGTATATGACAATATTTGGCCGAGATACAACTATTTGAAAATCTAGAATCTGAGGGTGCAAAAAAATCGAAACCTTGAGAAAATCTCCTTTAAAGTTGTCCATTAATGTTCGCGATTGTGCAGCGTTCACTCACAAAAATAAACGTTTTATATATTTACGGTAGGAAATTTACTAAATATCTTCATGGAACATGATCTTCACTTAATATCCTCATGATTTTTGGCATAAAAGAAAAATGTATAATTTTGACCCATACAATGTATTATTGGCTATTGCCACAAATATACCCGTGCGACTTGTGACTGGTTTTGTGGTCCAGGGTCACATATTTAAAATAAAAATAAAAAATATATTATGCCACTGTAAATCGCCCCACTAGTATTATTAAAAACATAAAAAAAAAACAAAAAAATACTTTGTCTATATGCCCAAATAATCTTAGAATGCACTTTGAATTACCATTGTGTATGAAATGTCCTATATAAATAAACTTGCCTTGCCTTGCCTTAGAATAAACAATATTATTTAAAACTTTTTGTAAGTGTACTCTAATATACAATAACGTATGAACTACATTACAAAAATACATTTCAATGTGTAGTAATTTGTACCCAAAAAATAAATATAAATTACATTACTCCAATATAAATATATCACCACTACATTTTAGAAAAAACATTCTCTCATATGTAAAAAGTAAAACACTTTTAAAATGTAAAAGTTAAAAACTAACTATAAAAATTTATATTAACTACAAATACTTAAGTACAATAATACTATAAATAAAATGACAACGCAAATCAACGTATAATTTTTTTTTCTATAACTGATAATGCTGACATCCTTGACAGGTTCTGCTTTGCATTTCCTTTGCCGTTTTGTCTTTGTTTACTTTATCAAAAGCTGAAGTAAACAGAGCGACAGTGTGCATCTGCCGCACATCTAATGATTCAGCAGCATCTGTTTGTCTGGGAAGCGTTAACCGCCACGGGGGCGTTCACACACTCGTCACGGCGTGTGGCCTGGTGCATGTGCGCGCTCGGGCACAAGGAGTTACGCTGAAATTACAGGGTAGAGGCACTACAGCCTGAAAGTAAAATGCAGCTATATGACATTCTACAGTGGAATGGCGTGTGAACTTCTCACACGTCGTCAAAACAAGGCCGACCCCTCCCTCGACTCAACTCTCCGCATTCCTGGCCTGCGAAAAGGTGTGTGCACTTCCACAAATCATTATGAAACACTGCATGTAGTGGGTGTAACAATGTTTACATAAAGGAGAGGATCAGGTCTAGTGAAAGTGAACGGTGACTTCGAAACATGTTTGAATAATTAATCTAAACTCTAAGCTGCACGTCGGTTGACTATACAATAACCAGGAAGACCAATAGGAAGCCATGCATGCCATTTCAGAGTATCATTACATTGCGGACACAGGACGCTGCCCCTTTAAGACTTTTTTCTCTTCAGTCTGTGGGATTTCGTAAAGCTTCATGCAGTTTTGCACTCTGCTGCTCAGACATTCAAATGTTTGCTGGTTTAAATAAGCGCTGCCATGTAAATGTGTGTCTGGGAGGGTGAGAGAGAAACAGAAAGGGAAACAAGACATACTGTATGTAAACCCTTCTTAAAGTGCCGCTACTCGTACTACACGCAGAAATAATTCCATGCCCCCTAATGCTTTCTTGCGCTTAAAAAACCTGCACAGCTGTCCTTCATTATAAGTTATTGGGTGGATATTTAAAAGGGTTCTTTAAAGGGGTAAGATGATGAGTCAGAACCAGGACAAGTACCACAATGCACCTGTTCATCATAAAAATAAAGTTGAAAGCAAAAAAAAAATAAAAAAAAATGCATGGCTAGCAGAATAACAGTAAGAAAAATTCAGCTTATACAGCAACTACATTTAAATTTGCTGCTTTTATCAGGACGTGACCAGCGGACGATAAGAGCAAGCCTGCGCGTTGGACATAGTACACTATAAGGCTAGCAATGGCTATGCTAACAGTTAGCATACATATACAGCTGAAAACCGTATGGTTTTTGCTAACTTTTGGTTAAAAACAGCAGGCACACTTTTAAAAAACTATTTCCATGATTTGTTATCACAACATTTTTTCTTTTGTCAAATTACCTTAGATAATTGATGCGGTTCAGATAACATACTATTTTGAGTTTCTGTTGATTAAATCTTCTACATTGTTTTAACTCAATTTTTTCATTTCAATGAACAGGTTACTTTTTTAAGTTAAACCAACATTTTTTTTTTACAGTGTACTTGGCTAATTGCAGTTTACACATTATATTGATAAATATGTTTTAGTGCACTATATACTGTAGTAAGGAAATCATTTTCCATGGCTAATGTATTATGTTAGTGGACATCACTGAGGTAAATGGTTTTCTTACCTGTAGCCATTTCAGGTGACATCACATCAAAGGACAGGACATAGAAAAGAAACAGAAGAAAACATTTTATTTAGTTGTTTTTTTCTTCGTTTATCACAATTATCATTTATCACGTAATCATCTTTCTAATTTAATAGATATTTTGTGTTTTTTCATCGCCTTGCTTTTTAAACCTTCATGGATCGATAGCACACTGAGAACAGAAAACACTCAAATACTGTTAAACAAAACAACACATCTGGACGCTACAGATTACACGGCCATAGCCATTCACAGAGAGAGAGAGAGAGAGAGAGAGAGAGAGAGAGAGAGAGAGAGAAATTAAAACACGCCAGCTATGCAGAGGGAATATTATCTTAATCTGAAAACATTTAGTTCCAGTAGATGTTGCCTTCAGATATCCCCTCTCACGCAGGGGCTTTGGGAAGCCCTGTACGCACCTTCACTCCGATTCCCCCAACCAATGGCTTGTGAGGACTCCCATAAATGTATCTGTATGCATATTTTTCACCCTCCCTCCGTCCCTAAGCTCTTAATGAGAGAATAAGAAAGAGAGAGAGGGAGAGATCTTCGCCATTACTCTTAAAGAAACAAGCTAAACCTTGCTACCCGCCCTAGCCTGGCTGATCGCTATCTAGCAGCGCCATTGTGTCTGCGGCGTACTTGTTTTCCTTTGCGTTGTGTGTAGTGAGGTGGGCGCTGCAAGAACAGGGTCTCTTTAGAAGCATTCATGAAGCTTGCTGTCTGTAAAGACCAAAAGCTTTCTTATATACATATATATCGTTGTTTCAGCTGGGTCAGATCGAGAGATGTAGACGTACAATAGAAAGTCTGTAAACTACAACGCAAGGCCTGTTTAAGCTACAGGGTAGGGCTCTCTGTGCTTTATTTCTGGGCATTGGAACGTGACACATATTTCACTGAGTGGCTGTCTGCTTTCGTTTAGGCAACAATAATTGCAGCTTCCAAAAATAAAACGCGCGGCCATATATTTCGACTGCTGTTTATATCTGTCCAACAGCTGGTCATTTATTGTTTCTCAAGCTGCCTCAGCTGTTGCCTGAACCAAAGAGGGTGAATAAATAGAAAAAGATAGAGATAATTAAAAGAAGTGAATAACGGTAGAGGAATCATCACTGTTTAAAAAAAAAATAGAGTCTGAAAGAATTTGTAGTCGAATGGCTTTCCACAGGCAACTCTCTCCTGCTTTAAGTCTTTAAAGTTCACCATAATTCCTTGCCTTTCTTTTCTTCGTGCACGGCTCAGGGTATCCTGTTTACATACCTCAGGCCTGCACATGAAAGCGGGCGGCTGTAGCAACCCCCGACCAGACATGTTGGAAAACTGCTCGCACAGGCCTGCCATGCCCTCAGACCAAAAGCAGTACAACAATGGCATGGTTGTGTAATCGCAACACAATCACTGGGAGAGCTTTTCATCCCTTCCTGGACCAAGGTGCCACCAAGGGTTGGGAAGAGGGTGAATGCCCAGCACATGGAAATGCTTTGGAGAACTAGGGCAAAATTGCAATAGTGCTGCTGGAAAGAAAGGAAAAAGGGGAATAAAGTTCATACAAACGGTTGAGTTGCATATAGGAACAGGAATCGTAAGGAATTTAACGCTTATTCTACTTGACGAAAACTGCATTAGTTCGGCACACCTGCCATTGGGAAGGGAAGAAGGGAAGAGGGGAATGTCGTTTCTGCAAGCGGTTGAGGTGCATATAGGAACAGGAATTGTAAGGAATTTAACGCTTATTCTACTTGACGAAAACTGCATTAGTTCGGCACACCTGCCATTGGGAAGGGAAGAGGGGAATGTCGTTTCTGCAAGCGGTTGAGGTGCATATAGGAACAGGAATCGTAAGGAATTTAACGCTTATTCTACTTGACGAAAACTGCATTAGCGTAGCACACCTGCCCGTTGGGAAGGGAGGAGGGGAACGTAATTCCTATATGTGTTTGAGGGACATGTGTGCATGTAGATATGGGCCATAACACTAAGAACCTGGAAATTGCAAGGAATTTACCAGTTCTGACTTCGAATCTACTTGATGATTCTAGTTGAACTGTCAATTGTCAATCCATTGGATTTTTCTCTTGAGATAACATCACCAAATTCTGAACCAGTTTTTGATTTTCAACCCTGGGGTGTTTGTCTTCTGCAGTGCAGCGCGCCACTGACGGAATCTAATTTTGACTGTTTAAATGTCAAATGAGGTCAAGCAGAGTTGTTAAGACCCAAATGGCTGGAGTAAAGCAAAAGCACAAACGGTTTTGCAAGCGCACCACAGGACCTGCATGTGCGCAGATGCCTGGTTTGGGGTTTGAAGTTAACCAGCCGGGTTGAGGTTTTAAGGTGAGGTTTGGGAGAAGGCTTCTGGTTTGGGGTTGCTGGTTAATCTCAGTTTCTTTTTCCTTGTCAACTTGTACAGAATGACAGAAGAGAACAAGGCGTTTATTCTGTTGTCCTTGACCTGGCATACTTTAACTGGACCAGGGTGTTGATTGAGTTAAGACAGCTTTGTAAAAAATGGACAACTTGCTGCAAGAATGCAAGATAAGAACAATGGTAGGGAAGTGTTTTATCAATGACCATGACTTGGTTACGATAGAGACAAATGCTTGAGTGGCAGCTGTTGTCACATACTTCAACACATAATCAGAACAGCAGGTCCTTTTTTGCAAATACAAGTTTGTTTTGTCACTTAAATCCATGAGAAAAGAGCAACATGCTTGAATTTTTAAGGTTATAACAAAAACTTCTTGACATAGGTAAGAATGAACTGTTGGGTTGGACTGGGGTCAGATGCTTTGCTGATATGGTCCTACCTTGGTACGTGGTGGATTTTAAGGAATGAGATTTTTGAGCAACACTCTGGCAATCATTTACAACATCTTAAAATTGTTGCATCGAATTTTCCAGGACAAGTACAACTTACATTATCTTCGAGTTGAAGAAATGTTGAAATCGTAATCTGTGTAGCAAACATTGTACAGTAAACACACCTTTGCATTGTTTATTTACAACCTACCCGAATTCATCATTATACCAAAAAGAAGGAAATGATCAGATTACTAGATCTATCCTACAGAGGATGTCTGAGTCAGTCAGTGAGTCAATGACATAGCTCCAGGGTTTAGAAAGGCTACACTGTCTGCCCATGAGTCAAAAGCCAGAGGTGGCAGAAAAATCACAGTGCAAAAGACTTTCCATGACTCTTTAGTCTCAAATCTAAAGAAGCAAATTCACTAAACGGTATTTTGTGAACCGATTTTGGGCACAATAGTTAAGAAAGTGAAATTAAAATAAATAATATTACCAGCCAATAACCTATATTATGCACCCTCAATTTATAATGATCTTTTATATGAAAACAATGAAAGTTTATGTTTTTTCTTCATTTAGTCAAGTGTGTAGTATCTTAGAAAAGGGAAGTTTTGACAGTCCTGCTGTGAAAGTGAGGACAGAAAGGACAGTGCCAAGATAACACTGTAGCTGGACAAACACAAACATGCTCCTAACAATCACACACACACACACACACACACACACACACACACACACACACACACACACACACACACACACACACACACACACACACACACACTCATTCTGCTTGTGTTCAATTGCTCATACAAGCACTTGTGTACACAAACATACACACACCTTTCCCCGCCCATTCAGCCTTTTTGTTTCTGATGAGAAGGTTCACCTAGCTTCTTGCTTTCAAAATGTCCACAATTGTTCCTTCCACGGGCCCCCTACATAAACACAGGACACATACACACACATAAGAACGGCAGCTCCATGCTGATAGACTGGGCTGGCTTAACCCGCTCTCCCTCCCTCCCTATGGGGGGAACAATCCAAGCCCGGCGCAGACACACACACACACACACTCCGCCAGACCTTGAGCAGCCCCCTCTTACTGACAGATCTGCAACAGTGCTCTCACGCAAGCCCTGCCTCCCCTGAGACACTTGACTGCCAACAGAAAACACACACATACACACCGAACGTCCTGAGTGTGCTTGCATACACACACATACACTTGAAAATTTCCTGCCCGCATACACAACTCACAAGTCTCAGGCACAGACATGCACACAGGGATAAATGCACACCTGAAAACATGTATTTCACCACAAAAACATTAAACGATACGTTTACTTCAAGTACAGATCGGAAAACACGTGCACATATGACCGTTGACCTTAATATAACTCTGTGAACAGGAAATATATTCTATCTCTTCCTGCGCACATCGCAGCACCGGTGAAATTGCAAAATGGTGAAAACAATGAGGGAGAAAGGAGGGCAAGAAAACTCAAGAGGAAGAGTACACTGCACTGGGGCGTCCAATGACCTCTCGGGTCCGAGCGGACGGGAAATGGTGTCGGGGTCCAAAAAAAACCTGCTCTCATCCATAGGGTTTCTTTATATGTCTTGACTTACATGTCTTGGTTTTTCCCTTTTCTTCCTTCTCATTAACACCCCTCTCACAGGGAGTCTCTTTTTTGGTTTAGGTTTTAGTGTGATTCAACCCTGCTGTCTTTCAGTGTCATTTGTCCCAATGGAATAGAGGAATGACTATCTATCGGCCATGGTTCCTGGCATAAGGAAAAACTAGAGGATTGGCTGAAAGTCTGCTCTTTAAGACCTCCAAGACTTTCCAAATCTTCATATGCATTTTTCCCGGTCTATCTCGACACTTTGCTTTGCTCCCAGGGACTATTTAGTCTCTTTGGACCAACGGGAAGCTAAAAACTGAAACGAGACACTTAAAGTCTTGATAATCTGCTACGTGTACGGTTGGAGTAAGCAGGTAGGAACGGGGCGGTAATGTGAGAATAGTAAAACCTTCTTGACAATATGCCAAAGTGCTTGTCACCTCAAAAAAACAAGACAGTAAAATCTCCTTGTCAACTTCTTCTGTAAACTGTCATTCAGAGCTGTGGGGACGGGGCGTTGACACGTCTGGTAATTTTCCACTCCCATGATACGAAGGATCACTTCCTGATAAGCTAATGACAAGAGACTGTAAACAAAAAGATAGGCTAGGTGTATTACACATATACATGTATATTACAAGAAGAGCCAATAACCCTTATGTTTTGACATACATTGAGTTTTGATGTTTTGTGCAAAATCAATGAGCATTATCAGACGTATCTCATTGATTCAAAGAAATAGGGCACAATGGTGCTAAAGGCACACCCTAAGAAAAATGCTTTTCACTACTCCCATAGTGTATGATTGAAGATGAAGTATGTTTTTATTTAACATTAATGGAGCAACAGACTTTGTGTGAAAATTAATCATAAAAGTGGGTTGTTGATACAAATACTTTAGCTAAAATAATGTTTTTAATAATTTCTAAGTTAACACTTGTTCAAAACAACTACTTTACCAAGTTTGCACTATTTTTGGTTTATTTTGATTTGATAAATAAAATAATACATTTTTGTTTAATAAATATACTGTCATTAAATGTTCATTTTAAAAATACAAAATTATTTTATTATTATATTAAAGAAACAGAATTATTTAAAAAAAAGTAAAGATTCTGAAAGGATTGAATGAGATCCCATAATAATTTCATAATGATTTACAGTAGTAACAAATAAATATGATATTTTATTTTATTATGTGATATGATTAATATCTTCGTGGCCTTCGTGGTGCTGACCTTCGTAGACTATGAGAAGGCCTTCGACAGCGTGGAGGTCAATGCCGTACTGCTCTCCCTCCAACAACAGGGCGTCGCCGACGAGTATGTGGCCCTTTTGCAGGAGCTGAACAGCGGATGCGCCACCAACATCACCCTGTTCGACCGGCCACTGTACATCCCCGTCGCCAGAGGCGTCAAGCAGGGCGACCCCATCTCGCCCATGCTGTTCACGGCATGTCTGGAGCACGACTTTCAACAGCTTGACTGGGACAACAAGGGTATCAGCGGCTCAGCCATCCCCGCTTTACAGACGACATCGTCCTAATCGGCGAGTCAGTGGCCGACGTGCAGCTGCGACTCGACCAGCTCGACCAGGCCACAGTGGTCGGCAAAACAACATCATGTCAACAAATAGAAAAGTCAGGTAGCTATTTATTATCATATTAATTATTGTGCCTTTCGCTCCAACAGCAGGGGCGCCGTTTACCCTAAATACCATACTTTTACATATTCTTCCGTTATTCAAAAACTGTTGCTTTAATTACATTAAACAAAATTGAAAATCATCAAGAAGACCTTTGTCTCAAAATATAGACAATAATTTTATCGATTCTCATGCTACATAAATCTACAACATTTTAAAAAACATTAAATATAAGATCAAATGAGCGCAGAATCAACTTTGTGTTGCTGTCTGCGATCATGTCAAGGATCAGCCAAATTTCCACGTGCATCATCAAAAGCGGTTGATAAGAAAAGTGCTGAGCTGAATGTCTGTGCCATCTAGTGGTTTTAGAGAATAAAGTCAAATACGCCTTTTACCTCGGTGCACCTTTAGCCCTGTTGTACCCGACTACAGTTGTAAAACTCAATGACGCCATAAATGTCTGCCATTTTGTTTTGGCACATACGTTCTTATGGTGTGTGAAATCGATCATGGATATAACTGAGGCAATAACGCAAAGGTTGCCAGATCAGTAGTAGGCCTTGTTGTTCTTGGTAATGTTCTGTTCCTGTTAAATGAACAATCAGTTCCTGATAACCAGTTATATAAAGAAAAGGGTTAAGTGTCAAAGAACTAGATATTATGAGTTATCAATGACCACCATTAACAGTGTTTTAGAGATAACATTGTTGCAATAAGTAACCCATAAGTTGCTCAGGATAAAAAGCAACTGATGACACCAAACAATAAGCAAACAAGTAGGCTAATAATTGCAGAACTGCACTTTCACCGGCTAGTCCCTGTTGGAAAATCTAGTTTAAACTGGAAACTGTGTTTTGGAAAATGCTAGCTGGTCCAAAATCAATGTGATGACCTTGTTTGACCAGCATGTGCCAAAAACCAGCTCGACTGTACTGAACTCATATGTTGGTGGTCCAAGGTTGCTTGCATATGCTAATGACCATCTTGAAAAAGCTAGAAACCAATTAGTATGTTACAAAACACAGCTACCAACTATGCAATTCTTGCAGGACCCAAAGAAAATATTTGTTTCTCTGTTGCCTTGAAACAGTTTTGTTTCTGCAACTTGAGAATCACATCCTTAATTTTGACAGCTATGTTTAAAGAAAATAGAAGAGATCTTGCAAACTTGGTTAAAAAACAGTGTCTTGACCATATTTCAGATCTGAGCCAAAGTGGAAGAGTATCAGGAAACATCTTTTTCCTCTTCGAAAACCCCAGATAATGCAGAACATCCCCTAAAAGACCTCTCCTTCCTTTCTGACTTTCTCTCTGTCTTCCACCTCCCATCCCGGTCTCTCTATCTTTCCCTTTCTCCATGTGGCTTTAAAGAGATGGATGAGGTGAGTTGTGTGTGCATGTTTTAAAAAAGACAAGGAAAAGAAAACATTGTTGTGATGGCGGGATCAAAGACAGATGAGTGGAAAGGTAGCATGCAGGTGAGAAGAGGAAGAAAAGTTGTGGATTGACGACTGCAGATGTATGGCAGCCTGCCGCAAACACTGACAAACGTTTCCCTTCAGGCAATACAGAGAGAACAGACAGTCAACCAACCAGCCAACCACAGCGCTGCAAAAATCCTGCTGTACTGTACTGTTTAGTGCTAGTTTGCTAAGCAAATGAAGATTGCTCGATGTTGTAAAATACTTTCTTTTGCTCTCTCACCTTCTCTTTCTGAACAAAGAGTACTTCCTGTGTACACGGAGGAAACTGAGCAACACGTTTAACAGGTTTCCCCTGCTAGGATGCCAAATGAACGAACCGTGTACGTTCCAACACATGTGTAAGCACATCAAAGTTCAGGATTAAGAATAAAAACAGTTGTCAGGCTAACTGCCTCAGGCTATCACGGAACATCACCCCCCGACTTTCAAGAGATTCACCACATGAACATGAGGAAATGACAAAGTTTGGACATTGAGTACATCAGCCTTATGCAAATTCTTTATGGTTTTACTACTGTCACACAAACTGTCGAAATGTTCTATAGCAACAGTGACTACTAATATGTTTTTTTATTTTTTTTTGGGGGGGGGGGGGGATACTGCATAGATTATTAAAGCCCTTACAAATAAGTATGTACCATGGTACTGGAATTCACGACTGTTTTTTAAAAAAAATTGTACTCTATAGTACTTCCAAAATACCATGGTATTACCAAAGTACTGTGGTAATACCAGAGTATTTTAGACATGCACAAAGGCAGTGTTCTTGGATGTACCATGGGGTACTCTATAAAAATCATATACCATGTTATGGTATTCCAAGTTACTTCAACAAATCCAATAAACAATAGTTTTGATATGATTCATGTCCAAAACCAACAAATCTTACCAGAGTATGGTGGTTATTATGCAAGGCTACTATGGTAAACTTTCATAAGGCTAAGGGTTAACCACCCTAAATTTTTGGTTTAGCCATTTCCTATTCGTTAGCATTTCAGTTAGCAAAAATGACTGATAGCATGGAGATGACTCATGATTTTTCTTCCCCTACCCCACCTCAAGTCAGCCACTTCCCTACTAACCTTGGCTCACAACTACTGGAACGAGCCCAAATCTGCTGTGTGGCGTCGTGTTTTAGCGGGAAAAAACATGAAAATCACAGCATGAGGCAAGGAGTAGCCGCAAGCCAGCAAAAAGCTTAGCCGCTAACATCTGGTGGCAGAACTACACTGACTCTTGTGCCCAGTGATTCATACTTGAGTCTCATGCACACTATGAAGAAAACAAGCTGTTTGGTGCCATGCACAACATACCACACGAGTGAAATTACTGCTCTTGGTCTGCTTGATACATTCTGTTTGAAGAGCGCTACAACCTGGAATTATGAGATTACTCATCATTGCTAGCACATTAATCACTTCTTCACACTGTCACGGAATAGGGGTATCAGACGTGCTGGTAGTTTGGTATGAAATCAATGCTAAAAAATATAATAAAATAAAATAATGTGCAAAAATATAAAATAAAATAGCAAGACAACATTTATATAGTGTTTGTATTTTCATTTATTTTTTTTACCAATATAAATTAATACAAAATTGATATTATATCATTTTTTATTTATAAACAAAATATTTATTAAATAAGAAATTAATTTATTTAATGTAAATGCATTCTCAAATGTGTTTAAGTTTATATAAATTAAAGAAATGTTAAAATTATTAAATGAATATATATTAAAAGTATTAACTAAAAACTATATTTGCTTTTATGGTATAAACGTGTATCAAGAATGAAGAAATGTAACTGGTACTGGTATCTGCTAATGAATTTTTTTGTATAATGACAACCCAAACACAGATGTTTTCGCTTTTTCCCTAAGACTATTTCATTTATTTCTAGTGACTACAAAGGCATTATGGTACCTCTCTTTCCAACCTTCTCTCCCAAAAGCAAGTAAGATGTCATGCTGGCTCTTTATCATTCTTGGGCCTGTCTCCACTTGAGTAGCCAAGTTCTGTGTTTTGACTGTGATGATGTTAAAAGCTCCGTCTTGTGTTGCTGATAGGTATGCTCGTTGATGCTATCGCCACCTCAAGTGTACGGGAACACTGCAGCACTTGTTTTCGTGTGATGAGGCTACGAGAGCCCCTTTGAATTAGCACTGCAGCTTTACTATTTCTCTTTTTTTTTAGTGGGTGTAAAAACAGTGTGTTTCAACCACATGTGGTTGTGACTTGCTAGACAGGCACAAAAAGTTGGCATGCTTGCGAGTCATGCTTTAGAAAGACGTGTATCTAAACAATTGCCTCAAAAGAGAAACGTTGTGAATTTGAATGATGAAAAAGCTGGTTTCATATTAGTGGGCGACCTGGTTTGCATAAGAGTGCTACTGGGTAACAGAGGTTACGTGTGCCAGGATATAAATAGAGACAGCATCATCTGAATGAGAATTACCTTAGGCAACACAGCTACAAAGAGCCTTATTACTATGGTATTTCAGATGAGTGTCTCAGGAGCATTGCCTTGTCAAAGAGAGGTCTATGTGTGTCTCCGTAAGCGTTTAACAGGTGAAAAAAACTTGGGGTGAAAAAAGCTTAATGTTCTGAGCTAGGTACGTTAGCAATGCTGCACATAGCTGTAAGTGGTGCTATCAGAAATCCATTGGCATAAGCACTAGTTTGACAACTAGGTATCAAGTTGAATCACTATGTAGCTATTGAATCCTGATGTATGTATATGCACCCCATAAAGAAATCAATAAAGAGGAATAACATGAGGTAACATAAATAACATTTATATATATATACACATTTTCAAAGATGATTATATTGCTAAACTTAAATCAGGCCTGTAGTCCTGAAGAAACCAGATAAATGCATTTGTTTCTTGAATTAGTACATCAAAGTAACAGGGCGTAATGTAAACCTGCGCATGAACAAGCTCAGAATTAAGACCCCTGCTGGGATTGTTGTTCTGCGGTGAGACTAATGACTAAATGTTCACATCAAAGGGCAAAAAAAGAAAGACCGACCAATGTATGCTCTCGCATTCAGAGACGCGGCAGAACAAAAAATTGTGCAGTGAGAGGGGCTTTCGTCTTTCCTCTCTCTGTTCCAAAGCCTCTGGTGTTAGTCTCCACTTTCTCATGCCAACACAAATATTGATGTTCCAAGTCCATCTGTCTTGTCTCCCATCAACAAAAGAAAGGACAGGCGAACTCTTCTAACCAAGGACAATAGGAGACAGAACCCCCCCCCAAAACAAACAAATAAGGGTAAGGAAAACAAAACCTCAAGCAGGACAATAACGAATGCTGCTTCCATGCCTTTAAAAAATATAATCATAATAATTTAATCAGGTGTTAGCACTGGAGGTACAACTAACTAGAGTTGACAGGAAGGCCTCAGGAATACTGAGGTTTAGAAAAGACGGAAGCATTTTTGTTCCATTTTCTTGGCTACTTGGGCATTCCATCTGTCATAAACAAGGAAAGAAGGAAAACAGAAACCAAAGTTTTTACAACCCCTTACATTCCTCAAGCAAAACTCAAGAAACCTACTCAGCAGTTAAAGGTTAAAAAAGCAAAAGCTTAACACAATCTACTTTCACTGCGATTACAATCTGACCTCAGTCTTTAGCTTACAATTGAAAATGAACCATTTCTCAAAGTTATCTGATAAAAAGGGGCATCTCTCTAAAGAGAAGTTGTCCTTTTATACGAGGACTAACCAGCATGAGCAATCAAAGGACTAGTGTTCAAGTTCAAGATTGACCAAAAACTGTCCAAACATTTCCAAAAGGATGCCCCACGTGTCACAGAAAGTCCTTAATTGGCCAATTAAGACAAAAAAGAAAGAAGGAATAATGATAAACATGACTTGACATCATGTTGAACAAAATAATACAACACTTGTGGTCTTGCGGAAGACTCATTTTCCCACTCAAGTAACATTTAAATTTCATGATACTAAAATCGCCTGTGTAGTTTGCCACCTCTGAAATGGGACACATCCTTAACACTGTAGACATCTGAAGGGGAAGAAAATGAGTTGATGGATAAAGCCACCAAGGTTCCACCCAAGTAGAACAATTGAGTGTGTTATGGGAAAGATAAAAAAAGAGATGAGTTCCCACTTCTTTAAAAGGCAGATTTAATGAGAGAGACCCCAAGTGGTCTGAGGCCTCCACTACCTGCAGAGCCCCCATGGCGTGCCGGAATGCCTCAGGGCTCAGAGCACTAACCCTTCCCTCCCTCAGCCCTACCACCCTCACCCTGCCATCTATTTACCGTCAGGAACGTGGCGATCTCTACTTAGATAAGACTCAGTTCAGAAAAACAGACTGAGAGAGAACGCAACGAAATTTGCAGCAAGAACGAGGGCGAGGCTAAACGCTTTGAACAGGGTAGAGTAGTGTTCTCAAACGTACTGGTACCAGTCGGTACTTAAAAAAGTTGACAGTACCAGCATTTCTGCAGTACCGGTAGTACAGAGTACCAGGTATATTCGGTGCCTGCTTAATGACGCTGCTTTCAAACAGTCTTGCTCATGTTTGTTTGAGCGCTCTCTGAGCGTCAAAGGTTTCTATGCGTGTTTTTACAAGTGTTCAGCACTGTAGCCAATTGGACTGGACCCGAATATTCGAATATTCGTTCGGTGGGTTGGTATTCGAGTTTCAATTTTGGTATTCGAATATTCGTGTTTTTTTTTTGTTCGTGTTTTTTCGCACACCTGGCACCCCCCTCGAAATGGTTCTCATTTGCGCTTGAATATGTGTACACTATAAAATCTGGCGAAATACAATACTCTTTTTTACAATTATCTTATATAGCCTAGCCGTTTTTAATAGGATGGACAGTTGAAGGAACCCAACCTCGTTATACTGTAGATATATTTGCTTCTTCTTAGCCTATTAAAGTGTTCCCTGCAACTGGAGTACTATTCTCTGTCAAGAGCGCACAACTGCTTGAGCTTGTATGGACAGAAGCGCATGCCTGAGTATTTTGGTAAGCTGCGTTGCTTTGACATTGTGGAAAATAGAATAATAGAAACAAAATGTATTAGCCTTTTTACCCGTTATTGTCAATCTAAATGAATCTACTGCGAAATATAGGAGCTTGTTAAAACTCAAACGTGAGATTTTACTGGGACGTCATGTCACGTTTATTGAAATGTGAGCTGCGCTAATTGCGCTAGCCACCCTAACGTTACCTTGTTCAATTTAGCCTATAGCAGTATGTTTTATTCTATATAAGGGAATTCATTAAATTGTATTTAAACTTAAACCTCCATTTTGAAACCGACGCGAGTGTTTATATGAGCACTTCCATCAGTGAAACACCACACTACAGCCAGTAAAACACTGAAATTATTATTTAAAAACGTTTATTTTATATTTCCCGACAAAGATGCGTCATATAGCCTACCGTTCTGTGCTTTGAGAGGGATGTGGGACACGAGCAGGAAAGAGACTTTTCTAATACCTTCATGTTTTTTTGTGCTGCCAGAGAAAACGAAACTTAAATCCCAAGCGTGTGTGAAATGCGCTATACAAATAAACTTGACACGCCTTAACATAATAACAAGCACAAACTGTGTTAAATAGAATTTGATGTGCAAGCAAAAAATTATCAGGCCTATTATATTCAAATTTTTACTGTGGTTAAGTAGAAAAAAACGCTGTAACGCTGTAACAAATTAAAAGCGAACCAAATGAAGAAACGTTTATAATCCCCTGCGAAAAAGGCGAGACGTGAGTGAAGATTTGGGAAAAGAAACAAGATATCCCATGTCCAATGGAATATTGTTAAATTCGCTGATAATAGGCCTATATCACGAAAAAATTGAAGACCGGAAGTACGTCTTTTAGTAGGGATATACGGCTCTTCCGGTTAGCTCTTTACAATGGCGGAGTCCGATAGATACCGCTGGACCAAATCTCTCCGCAACCTGCCTGAAGTCACATATGACGATGTGGTTCGGATGGTAAATGAGAACTCTCAAGTGGAAAAGCGTGAAAGCTAAGTTATGGCTGTCTACGTCTTGACGCAGAGCAACCCGGTACACTACAACAACAGCGGCGGGCCGTTTGCCAGTTAGGTAAACGTTTCTATGGTAACAGCGAGTTGGACCAATCAGCAGACGTTGCTGCTACGCTTAGGATTGTGGGTAGTGTAGTTTTTTTTCATAAGATCGCGGATAAAACATGTTTTTCTTAAAACAAGGTTGATTTCATACGAACTTATAGCTTCTACAGGAGCAAAAACCTTCATTTCACAACCTCATAGCTCCTGGTCAGTCTACCTCGGATGGTTTAGACATTATGGCTGATAATCTAAATCCTTATGGAGAAATACTGTTGACCGGAAGTTCTGAATCCCTACTCCGCGTTCCGGAAGCAGGAAGTGTGACATAGGCCTATCGGGTGACCAGGTCACAAAACATAATACAAAACCCGTGATGCGGTTGTCAAGTTTACCGGCACAGCCCTACTGCCCACATGAGGCGCGCCACTTCCGGCTCGCGCTGTTCTGTAGTTTATTAAAAGTTTATTAATTCTGAACATATTATCCATATTATTCTGTGCATATTGCACCAAATGCGACACTGCAGCAACACACCTGCCACATGTGAAATCGACTGGATGAACGGTTCTCGACATAATCAAAATGCTTTTGATTCCTGCCTTTATTAGAGAGAAGAACACGAATATCCGAAGCTTCGAATATTCGGTGTTGATTACTACCGAAGTTTCACAGCTCAAAAAATGGTATTTGGACCAGCCCTAGTAGCCAATAACAATCATATCTGTTGAAACGTAACATTTTTTGTTCTGTCCAACGCACGCCATATGCTGGCGAATCCTTTCATTATAACCAACAAAGTGTAAACACAATGTCAATAAGAGATTCATTGTATAATTAGGACCACTTTTTTATTATAACGGGAGTTTTCGCGAGAGTGCAGAAATCTCTTTGTTGATGCTTGAAACAAAATGCTTTGTTTATGACCCTTTCACAATCTGAATACAAGTTTCTCATGCTGCTAAGTACACTGCAAAGTTTCTGGATTGACAACCACATTTAAATGCATGATTGAATCAGAAACTGCAATGATTGACAGTGATAACCACAGTTTTTGCTCTGGTACTGAAATTGGTATCAAGAACTAAAATTTTGGTACCGTGACAACCCTAGGGTAGAGGCATAAAAACTTGTTTAAACATTGAAACGGCAAAGATGAAGAAATGAGTAACAATGATTCTTTATTTCTGTCTCTCTCTCTTTCCATCATACTCTGGGCGCCGCAAGAGTAGTTTTGAAGCCAACTGATTCATCCCTAAGGTCAAATCTTAGCTAGACCAATGACACACCACATTACACTTCAGACAAGGACCATTCTATGTAGCGACTCCTCCAGACCTGACCCTCATCAATACACAACGGTGCCCTGGCCCCAGTGCATGCTGGGAACGCAGTTCATACAATGTCCCATTTGTGCATCTCACCGTGGGATCGAATCTTGTGGTTTTTCTCAATGCAACCTTCTGGATCCTTCCATCTCCCTCTGTCTCTACGGTTTCAGATGATGGGAGGACGTCAACAGAGGATCCATTCTCTGCAAAGCCGGTGTCTGACCTGCTAGAAGCCAGACTTGGAGGAATCCGTAGCCCTGGGCACGCCTCTCTGCATTTCACAGCTAGTGACGAAAATAGACAAGCTGATAAAAGAGCTACTGTACTCGTAGCCTTGATCCAATTAATACTGTTGCAGAGGGATTGAAAATAGCTTGGACTGGGCCACTTCAAGCTCCACTGTACTGCACAAAAATGCTTGAGAGTTCCCAAGACGTTATTTCCTGATATTACAGTAATTAATTATGGATAGTGAAGTAAATGACCCAGTCCCTACCCAAATGTAAATTCTTTTGACAGAGAGGCAGAGAAAACTGGACCTCACGACGCAGATAAGAAGTTAAAAACAACAAAGCAATGCCGACAAGACAGATAGGATGGGGGCAATGAAGGAAATAGGGCACTTGTCTAGCACCTCTGTTTGGATATGTCTACCACATGCTCCCAATTTGTCGCTCGTCTATTTTGCTCAAAGAACCTGTGAAATTACACAGTTTTACCGCAATACCTTGTGTTTCCTGTCTGTCACAGTTTATTTATGGTGCATATACTGCAGAAACATCAGACATGGTGTCTACTTGTAGGGCCTCATGTCGCCCTCATTTCTCTGCTTCACACTTGTGGTTCCTAGGGACATTGCACACAAGCAAATGCAAAGAGACACGTTTTATTTGATCTTTTAAGAGCAACAAGTGCTCTGCGCAGCTGTGAATCTTGTGGGCAGGTCAAAAATAACCTCTCTTCTTGTGGACCGTCTGCTTCATGCTTAGCTCTCTTTTCCTGCGCTGTCTCGTTCTCAATCGCTTTTCTACTCTCCCCCAAATGCCGGTTCCTAATTGCTGCTATTTTAGTAGAACAATAAAAGGAAGCTTAGCTGGGGGCACCAGGCTGGCACATTTGGGGCTCTGTCATGTCTATGGTGGTCCGTTTGTTTGGAGGGCCGATTTCAAATAAAAAATGTAAAACGGCGGTGGAGAAGGATGAAAAGACTTGACGAATTTCCACACAATGCATGGCCAGTTCTTCAAAGGAAAAGGAAGTTCGAGTCTGGCAACGAAATTATGACAGGTCGGAGACCTTTGAGATGACACTAGTTACCTTCTGTCCTGCAAAAACACCCGTCTCTAAACTGAGTTATTAATGAGTCTCTCAAATCCCCATGCAGCCTGGGCAAGTTCCCTGAACAAGGTAGGATGTTGCCAGGAACTCCATGTTGTCTGATTCAGCACTCTTAATGCCAAACCGTGCCTGTTTGTCTTCCTTGCCCTCTGATGGTGCCAAGATGACTCCCAAAATATTTCTCATAAGGCCCTTTGTCTTTTCACAGTGAAATTCTCTGCATGCACCTCATAGCTGCCACGCTTACTCAGCAAAGAGTTCAAGAAAAGACACATGCTTGCTGCCACTATCATGTTCAAAAAACAAGATAACAGAGTCTAAGATAAAGAACTCTGACCTGAGACATGTTTTCTGAATTAATAAAAAAAAAAAAAAACACCATCAGGGGTTAGCAAAATATAATACTACATCCAGATTGTGTGTTAAAAACATGAGGGTATGTCTCGTCATTTTATAATCATCTAGAAATGATAGCAGAGGACAGCAACACATGTCCTCTGGGCTTTTTTCTTCCTGTGTACCTGTTTACCGAAAACAATGCGATACCTATTTTTGACAGGTGGATAAGCTAGTCAAATTCAAATGCCACAATTGTTACAAAAAAAAAATACAATTATGACGTCCTACCATCTCGCCAGAACTGACTACATCTGCAAAACAGCTTTTTCCACTGCAAAATATCCTATTCTCAACTAGTATTTCTGTCTCATTTTTCATTTCAAATGTCTGAGAATCATTGATAAAAACAATGTTATCTTGTTTTAAGAATATTTCGAATTTTTTGACTAGCAAAACAAAGCAAAAATAAGTCATTAAAAAATCATTAAGCCGTTTTACACTGTCTACCTTCAACACCACTTCACAACCCAGACTAAAATTCAAAATCAATCATTTAATGACTAAATTTCTATGGAAAATAAACTCCAATGTCTGTTAGACAGATATTATGGATGGTCTTGTTCTGGGAACTTCTGATTTATCCTTCCGTTGAGAGGTTTCCCCTCTATATTATTCTTAGAAACTTGATTAATTCCACAAGAAGATCCTACATCACTCCTTGCAAGGTCATGCTGAGATGTTTTTGTGAGCCTTTTCTAAAGACATGCAAACAAACAAGCATTTATTGGCTGAAGATCTGAAGCCCTCAGAAACTCTATGCATATTATTCCAAAGTCAGAAAAAAAGTAAAATGAAAGAAAAAACAGGCCTAATTTATGATGTCAAGAAAGTTAAGGAACTCAAACAAGACTAGCATGTGATCTTTCAGCTGCCTTGTAAGTTTTCACAGAGATACAGTAATAAACATGTCAGCTGAAGTCACAAGTTTCTAGCACATCATCCATGTGACATGGACCTTCTGGTAAACTGTGTAAGCAAGCAGATTCATTCGAAATTTACTCAAGATGCTACATAAATGAATAAAGGTAGAATACCACTAAGACTAAGACGGAATAATTCTGAGAAGCATTTTCACACATTTGGTCTGAAAAACATGAATCATGTAATCAAGGGTGATTTGTGGAAGTGCAACAAACGCCATTTCCTCTGGCTTCATTTGCCTTTAACCTGGTAGAAAGGACCTCAATGATTGTGACAGTGAACTTATAAAATGAATTAATTTAACTAAAATTCATTGGAAAGCAATGATTAATCAGTGATCGTTTATCTGAGTGGAAGCTTAACATTTAGCGCACATATTCTGACTCAGTAAGCTGTAATACTTGCACAAGTTTCAGTCCTGCTTGTGACATCTTCTGATCCTTTTCCCCCTTGTCCACATCATTTCCTGTCTTCTCATTACTGTACTTTAAGTCAGTTGGTTCTTAACAAACGCATTTCAGGATTTAGGGCTGCCTAAAATAAGACTAAGTCGTGATCTCACCATTGAAGAAGCTCTTAACTTTCAGGTATCCAACACTTAGTCGAAGCACTGACAGTTTGTCCAGCCGTGCACGGATGTCTTCTGAGAAGGGAAGAAGGTTGGTCAGCTTGTCCAATTCACCGTTCAGCCGGTCTCTGTGCCGCTTGGATGGGTTGGATTTGATACCATCGGGTGGTGGTGGTTTGGGTCTGGAGGAAAAGGAAATAATTTGGGTTAAACTGCTTGCTATGGATTGTGATGCTACTTTGGACAACCATTATTATTGTGGCATCTAGTTGTTTACATATCTTAAGGAATGCAGGTGACATTATTTTTTTGAAATTGTCCAAAGGGAAGAATTCAGGAAGATGAAAGCCTACAAAGAAAGAGTGTCTGTGTATAATACACAAAGGATTAAAAAAAAATCACAACTGGTTTATCATATGTTTTGGTACAAAGCAACCTATAAATATGTATAAATAGGGGTGCAGGCAGTCTCAGGAGCTTTGAGACAGTGTGATGTGTGAAAATTTCTTAGATATTCAACCTCAGTATTTTGATACCAAGTTGAAACTAAACTAAAACAAAGACAGCAGTCTTTTGCATTATTTCGGTAGCTGAACAGTGTCTTAGTCACAATGGCTTCTTTTGAATGCTGGCTTGTAACATGCAAAATGTTCAGCAAACAAGTTTTTTTTTTTTTGCTGTACAGTGTAACCATCAGGCTTTGTAGATTTAACATTTTAAATGTCAAATCAGAAATGTAAAAAAAAAAAACAGTTTTACTGATTCCGTACTACATCAACAGTATATCCTCTATTATGAAACCCATTATCTAAGCTTGAGGACTCTTACTGGAATCATGGCCATCAAAACTATGTCTGTAACTCAAACTCATACAGCCTTTTCATTGCCTGCCAGGCCAGAAGACTAAGAGCGGTAACTCTAGCCATCCGAGCCGGACCCTAATTATGTTTTCCCAGAAAGAAAGTAAAACTAGCCTCCGAAAAAAGAGCCTGTGGGGACAAAAGAGCGCGTTCAGCCCCTTCCTTCCCCTTCAGCCCTGTGCTCCAGCTCTCTAGAATGACATGGAAGGGCTCGTCATTGTTGGCGCCGCATTGATTCACCTACTATTTCATTTCTCAGGAGATTCTGTTCTTTAGAATGGTCTTTATCGGTGATCTCTGAGCTAGATGCGTCAGTTTACAGTCAAAATGTACTCAAATGTCTTCAAAATTAAACTTCAACCTTCAGTCTTATCTAAAACCATTTATCCATTTTTGGATCGCCAAATGGATGTTTTTCAAGGCCCGTTGGCCCTTGACTGAACAACCCATCACTTGTCTAATCATGCAGCATTCATGCTAATGTCAATTGAGGGGTCGTTTACACGACACCATTTTCAACTAAAAACGGAAAACTTTTTATGTGTTTTGGCCGTTCATTTACACAACTACGTTTTGGGGGCCTAAAAATGCAAACTTTTGAAAACGGGTTTCAAAGTGCAAGTGTTTGAAAACTATCCCATTATTGTCTATATGCGTAAAATATACGTATGTGCGCAGTCTTTCTTTACAAAGTGACATCGCCAACTACTGGCCTGGCAGCAGAATACATAGTTTTAGTCGTTTTCGCAGGTCTGTGTGAATGAGGATCATTTTCATAAGGTTGTCATCAGTACAAAGAAAAAGCTTTACCATTTTTAGTACATCGCTGTTGTGTAAACGTACCCTCAGTTTGCCTGGATTGAAATGTTTCCAATTAAATGATTACATCAATTGGAATAATTTAATTGGAATCTCAATATGCCTGTCAACAGTCCTGTATGGAGTTACATAATATGATATCTATATAATTTACACATATAATTGCAAATTAAAAGTCCATGTAAAAGCTATATAAACATAATAAAGAAAAAATATTATTTTTTATAAACATTGATATGTATGTACAAGACAAACGGACAATAAATAAACAAATAATAACAATTATTTGTCTTAAAAAAGCCTATATAAAAGTTAATAAAAAATAAATAAAACATTTAATAATAAGGCCAGTGAAAACATCTCCAGACCAAGTAAATATATTCGAGTCCTGCTTTTAACAATTTAGCAAAATTAAAAACACATGGTGACAATAAAGCAAGGTCATAGAAGTCTTTGTGGATCCATCATGATGGTCAAATAATCACAACAAAGTCTCTTTTCCATATCTAAACTACCAGTACCAACAGACCAACTAACCGTAACTTCCTACTGGCAATCACGTTGTATTAGTCTATTGTCCATGATTGTTTGTTCTGAAACTCCTATCGCGGGAAATAGAGTTTCAACACTCCTCATGAATCACATCTGATCCAGTGACTGGAGTTCTGATCATCTGGACCTCCCAAAATTTACTGTGGTTGCTGAGGAATTCTTTTTATATTGAAGACATCACTCAAAAGGGAACATCTGAAATCTTTCATTCTTCCTTCTATCCTCTCGTGTACAAGTGTTTCAGGCCAATCACATGAGGTATGACATCATGACTGTTTTCCTTTAGCAGGTCCTAACATGCAAAAGAGTTTCTCATGCTGCCTGCAATACACGGAGGACCATCTGAAGACTCGTCTCTTTGTGCTTGTTTTCTTGTAATACACATCTCTCAGTGTATTTCGCTCTCCCATTGCTTCTCTATACATACAACCGATTCTTTATTTTACCTCTCTTTCCTTTGAAACTTGGCGCTCGGCCTGAAAACTCAAGCACTGGAAAGACAGTTTCGTAAAGTTTGCAGTCATTGTTGCACAGCAGCTTTTTTCCGTCTCCAAGTAATGCATTCACTCGAAGGGTTTACTGAGGACACCGTGAAGGAACAATCTGAAGGCATGCGGCAATCTATCTTGAGAAATTGGTACATTCCTGCAAATCGCTGTCTTCTTTTCTCCACGTCCTTGTTACTAGTCAATTGTGTGTAGACATACGAGTCAAAAGTTTGGACCAACTTTTATCATGACTATTAATGTATTTTTCACATATCAGAATAACAGTAAATATCACAAATTTAGCATGGGAATTATGTAGAAACCAAAAAACATTTTAAAATGATCTCAAACAACTCAATAAAACACTAGTAAATAATAATAAATGACATATAGATCATACTTGGAAGATCATAAAAAACAAATTCAGTCAAGTGTGTCCAAACTTTTGATGGTAGTGTTTTTAACAGAAGAAAACTGATTTGAGATCTGCAAGAAAAGGGCGAATTCAGCCAAAAGTGGTTGTATTCCACCCGATAACCTCAGCTGAGCTCAACCACATCTGGTTTGGATCAAGAACTCATACCCAGGGGGCAAAACACCTGTTTTTTAGGAAATCAGACATGGGCTGCTGTAAAAGGTTGTCATATAAAAATGAAATCTATGATGTCTGAGGATCACAACCTGGGTGGCCAACCCGGTCAACAAGCTGCTGGAAACTTGTAATTAGGGTCAAAACAATGTTACCTCAAATTCGGCTTTAACTCCCAGAATCACCCAAACATGCTAAAACGGTTTAATTATATTCATGAATCGTGAGCCATATCTTCCTGATACTTTATGCTAGAAACAAACTGAGCACACCTTTAGAAAGAGTGGAAGATAAGCTTTCATCTGATGCCTTGATTGTACATGTAATTAGAATGTAAGAGTTAACAATGCCTCTTAGTTCATAGGTGGGCAAAAAAAAGAGAAAAAAATATTGAACATTCCATTTGTAATCGGTAGCATTCTTTTCCCTTTGTTGTTGTTACAATAAACAAATTACCATGTAAAGTTAACTTTTACTGGATGAAATCATATTTTGATTTTTTTTTACTAACCAGACAGTCCTCATGGCCCATAACACATTTAGAGGGAATTCAATGTCAAGCCTATAATAGCCTGTCAATTCAAACAAGATCCAAGAAAGAAGTTTACCAATAACTGTGTTAATTGTATACTGCTCTGTTTCTGTATGTACAGTATATCGTTTGCATATTTATGCAATATCAATTATTTGTATTGCAATGTCTATTTCTAATATTCTTTCACAAGTGGGATAGCTTTATTTATTCTATTGAAATAAAAAAAAGGGATTTGAGGATTTTGGGTTAGGCTGGTTACTGTTCAATCCAGGTGTTTGGAGTGTGAGACAAAGGTATGCTGAAAGACTAAAACACACAGGAGTCATGTGTGGAGTAGGTTTAAAAGTATTTACTGATTAAAACTGTTACATTAAGTAGCAATTTGTACCAAAAAAAAAAAAAAAAAAAACGAAACAGACAAACAGATTACAATTCAGGGTGATAGCTAATTTCTGTAATAATGTTTATACAATTTGTTTAGCTGTTTCGGAATCACTGCTGCTGTCGCTGCTCTAGTGTTTCAGCATGCTGTATCACACTACACCCCTGGCAGCGGCATCCTATGTAGCAGGAGCAGTTCTTCTGACAACCTTTAACCAGAGATGGGCACAAATACATCAAAAAGTATTTAATTAAAATACAAGTAATTTGTAATTTGAAAATACAAAAATATATTTTTTACAGTCTTCTGTAGTGTAAGTGTGGCGTTAGGTACATGTAAGAGTCTAGAATATTGCAATATTATTGTTTAGTGCAGAAGATGCGCTTTTAACGTACATGTTGCCACATACTGTCATAATAAAAGATAATTACGCATATAACACTATATTTGTATTATTTAGACAAAAATTAGTTAACGCTGCTGTGAGCGTGTTTCTAATAGCGCGGCTGTGACAAAGTTGACAACTTTCTTTCTTCCGACTGCCATTATCTATTTTTTTACTCTTTTTGAAAGTTGTGAAAACACTGTTGTGGCGTTTTTCTTTTGCTATTTGAGCAAATTGGAACACAAAAATATATATTTAATGTAGTCTTTCATTCACTGCTATAGAAGTTAACCCAACTATGATGCCTTACACTTCTGAGAAACCCAGAAATGTGAACAGGGTCAATAGGATGTGTCACATCACGTGATTTACTTGCCAAAAACTGTGATAGGCAATTTGGTAGTCCTATTTGTATTTTATGTCTATGGTCCTAGGGATAGTTCACCCAAAAAGGAAAATTAGCCCATGATTTACTTACCTGACGTCATCCTAGGTGTATATTACTTTCTTCTTTGAGAAGAATACAATCAGAGTTATATTAAAAAGTGTCCTGGCTCTTCCAAGCTTTATAATGACAGTCAATGGGTATATTTTTCATCAAAGTGCATCTGTCCATCATATGTGCATCTGTCCATCATAAAAGCGTATATATCCATCATAAAAGTGCATCTATCCATCATAAAAGTGCATCTATCCATCATAAAAGTGCATCTGTCCATCATAAAAGTGCATCTATCCATCATAAAAGTGCATGTGTCCATCATAAAAGTACGTCTATCCATCATTAAAGTGCATCTATCCATCATAAAAGTGCATCTGTCCATCATAAAAGTGCATCTATCCATCATAAAAGAGCATCTGTCCATTATAAAAGTGCATCTATCCATCATAAAAGTGCATGTGTCCATCATAAAAGTGCGTCTATCCATCATTAAAATGCATCTATCCATCATAAAAGTGCATCTGTCCATCATAAAAGTGCATCTATTCATCATAAAAGTACATCTATCCATCATAAAAGTGCATCTATCCATCATAAAAGTGCATCTGTCCATCATAAAAGAGCATCTGTCCATCATAAAAGTGTCTATCTATCATAAAAGTGTGTCTATCCATCATAGATGTACTTTTATGATGGACAGATGCACTTTTATGATGGATAGATGCACTTTTATGATGGACAGATGCACTTTTATGATGGATAGATGCACTTTTATGATGGATAGATGTACTTTTATGATGAATAGATGCACTTTTATGATGGATAGATGTACTTTTATGATGGATAGATGCACTTTTATGATGGATAGATGTACTTTTATGATGGATAGATGCACTTTTATGATGGATAGACGCACTTTTATGATTGGCACATGCACTTTTATGATGGATAGATGCACTTTTATGATGGATAGATGCACTTTTGTGATGGATAGATGCACTTTTATGATGGATAGATGCACTTTTGTGATGGATAGATGTACTTTTATGATGGACAGATGCACTTTAATGATGGACAGATGCACTTTTATGATGGATAGATGCACTTTTGTGATGGATAGATGCACTTTTATGATGGATAGATGCACTTTTGTGATGGATAGATGTACTTTTATGATGGATAGATGCACTTTTATGATGGATAGATATGCTTTTATGATGGATAGATATGCTTTTATGATGGACAGATGCACTTTTGTGATGGATAGATGTACTTTTATGATGGATAGATGCACTTTTATGATGGATAGATATGCTTTTATGATGGACAGATGCACTTTTATGATGGACAGATGCACTTTTATGATGGATGGATGCACTTTTATGATGGATAGATGCACTTTTATGATGGATAGATGCACTTTTATGATTGACACATGCACTTTTATGATGGATAGATATGCTTTTATGATGGACAGATGCACTTTTATGATGGATAGATGCACTTTTATGATGGATAGATGTACTTTTATGATGGATATATACGCTTTTATGATGGACAGATGCACATATGATGGACAGATGCACTTTGATGAAAAATATACCCATTGACTGTCATTATAAAGCTTGGAAGAGCCAGGACACTTTTTAATATAACTCTGATTGTATTCTTCTCAAAGAAGAAAGTAATATACACCTAGGATGACGTCAGGTAAGTAAATCATGGGCTAATTTTCCTTTTTGGGTGAACTATCCCTAGGACCATAGACATAAAATACAAATAGGACTACCAAATTGCCTATCACAGTTTTTGGCAAGTAAATCACATGATGTGACACATCCTATTGACCCTGTTCACATTTCTGGGTTTCTCAGAAGTGTAAGGCATCATAGTTGGGTTAACTTCTATAGCAGTGAATGAAAGACTACATTAAATATATATTTTTGTGTTCCAATTTGCTCAAATAGCAAAAGAAAAACGCCACAACAGTGTTTTCACAACTTTCAAAAAGAGTAAAAAAATAGATAATGGCAGTCGGAAGAAAGAAAGTTGTCAACTTTGTCACAGCCGCGCTATTAGAAACACGCTCACAGCAGCGTTAACTAGTTTTTGTCTAAATAATACAAATATAGTGTTATATGCGTAATTATCTTTTATTATGACAGTATGTGGCAACATGTACGTTAAAAGCGCATCTTCTGCAATAAACAATAATATTGCAATATTCTAGACTCTTACACGTACCTAACGCCACACTTACACTACAGAAGACTGTAAAAAATATATTTTTGTATTTTCAAATTACAAATTACTTGTATTTTAATTAAATACTTTTTGATGTATTTGTGCCCATCTCTGGTTAAAGGTTGTCAGAAGAACTGCTCCTGCTACATAGGATGCCGCTGCCAGGGGTGTAGTGTGATACAGCATGCTGAAACACTAGAGCAGCGACAGCAGCAGTGATTCCGAAACAGCTAAACAAATTGTATAAACATTATTACAGAAATTAGCTATCACCCTGAATTGTAATCTGTTTGTCTGTTTCGTTTTTTTTTGTTTTTTTTTGGTACAAATTGCTACTTAATGTAACAGTTTTAATCAGTAAATACTTTTAAACCTACTCCACACATGACTCCTGTGTGTTTTAGTCTTTCAGCATTTAGTTGTCAGTACCTTTGTCTCACACTCCAAACACCAAGATTGAACACTAACCAGCCTAACCCAAAATCCTCAAATCCCTTTTTTTTATTTCAATAGAATAAATAAAGCTATCCCACTTGTGAAAGAATATTAGAAATAGACATTGCAATACAAATAATTGATATTGCATAAATATGCAAACGATATACTGTACATACAGAAACAGAGCAGTATACAATTAACACCAGTTATTGGTAAACTTCTTTCTTGGATCTTGTTTGAATTGACAGGCTATTATAGGCTTGACATTGAATTCCCTCTAAATGTGTTATGGGCCATGAGGACTGTCTGGTTAGTAAAAAAAAAATCAAAATATGATTTCATCCAGTAAAAGTTAACTTCACATGGTAATTAGTTTATTTTAACAACAACAAAGGGAAAAGAATGCTACCGATTACAAATGGAATGTTCAATATTTTTTTCTTTTTTTTTGCCTACCTATGAATTAAGAGGCATTGTTAACTCTTACATTCTAATTACATGTACAATCAAGGCATCATATGAAAGCTTATCTTCCACTCTTTCTAAAGGTGTGCTCAGTTTGTTTCTAGCATAAAGTATCAGGAAGATATGGCTCAGGATTCATGAATATAATTAAACCGTTTTAGCATGTTTGGGTGATTCCGGGAGTTAAAGCAGAATTTGAGGTAACATTGTTTTGACCCTAATTACAAGTTTCCAGCAGCTTGTTGACCGGGTTGGCCACCCAGGTTGTGATCCTCAGACATCATAGATTTCATTTTTATATGACAACCTTTTACAGCAGCCCATGTCTGCTAAACCCCCTTTGCCCCCTGGGTATCAAGCTGCGAAAAAAAAAAGAACAGAACGAAATAAAATAATAAAATGTAAATCTATTTTTATCAAGTTCAAGTTAATTTATTGATACACTAAATTTAAAATCAGCCACAAGACTGACCAAATTGCTGTACAGAAAGCCACAGTAAATGGATGGATGTGCTTTTTTGGGCTTCAAAAAACAAAAAATGATTCACTCCCATTATTAAGCTTGGAAGAGTCAGGGTATTTTTTAACTCCAATCCAGTTTGGCTTAAAGAAGAAAGCCATATACACCTAGGATGGCTTGAGGGGGGTGTAAATGAGGGGATCATTTTTATTTTTGGGTGAACAAACCCTTTAATGGACAGAGTAGAGAGTACTGAACAGGAATAATAAATAATAAACTATAATGACATCTGCTAAAAATCAATGGAGAAAATATAAGTTTTAAAAAGTAAATAGAGAAGGTGCCGATCTAATCTCTAAAGAAAGGTTATTCCATAACCTTGGCGTAACCACAGAGAAAGCTCAACTCCCTCTGCATTTCAGTCTCGAGTGAGGGACTATAAGAAGTCTCTGATCGCTCGATCCTCTAGGAGGGATTTAAGGAAGCAGCAGCTAATCTAAATAGTGGATTTTAAAATCAATTCTAAATTGGATAGGCATAGTGGGTGAATAATACCAATAATATTCAACATTAATTTTGATCTGCCTGCATTGACACTTCATTGTTTTCTCCAGAGCGGCATTATATATAAATGAACAAAATAACTTTTTTACAACAAAAATGAACCATCACTTAACTTACTTAAGCTGGACTATGACGCTATTTTCTTCTAGATCTGCTGTACAGCAGAAACAAACTTTGTTGCATTATTTTCCTGTTATCACTGTAAAGCTGCTTTGAAACAATCTGTATTGTAAAAAGTGCTATATAAATAAAGGTGACCTGACTTGACTTGATTAAGAGCCTTTTACTGGTTTTCTGTGGAAATCTGACAGCTACATTCTGGACCAGCCTGTGTCTCACTCTGTGGTCTGTGTTGGTCCTAACACCCCAGTATAGTGACAGGGACACTATTCTGTCAAAAAGCACCGTCCTTCGGATGAGACGTTAAACCAAGGTCCTGACTGTCTGTGGCCATTAAAAATCCCAGGATGTCCTTCGAAAAAGAGTAGGGGTGTAACCCCGGCATCCTGGCCAAATTTGCCCATTGGCCTCTATCCATCATGGCCTCCTAATCATCCCCATATACACTGATTGGCTTCATCACTCTGTCTCCTCTCCACCAATAAGCTGGTGTGTGGTGGGCGTTCTGAGAGCAATACATAAAAACGCATTACCATTCTGATATATCGACTTGTAGTCGAGCCTGTATAATTCACTCTTCCACTTATTCTTCTGAATTAGTTTCTGGTTCAAATATATATGACTGAATTAAATCAATATTCCCTTGTCATCGCGTAGCGTTTACCACAGTAAAGTTGAGCGAGTGGATCAGGTATTTTGAGCTGGTGTAAGTGAGTGGAGGCGGGACTAATTTGCATATTCATGGCTCTGCGTATACTAAATGAAGCAAGGGTGTAAAGTAATATTCAAGCTATTTTAAGACATGAAGAAATTATTTTCAACAAGATTTTTTTTTTTTTAAATGTGTCATTTTGGTGATCAAAGATGGGTTTTAAGGAATATAACGATTAACTACAGGGGGACTTGAACACTCTCAAAAGAGCAGATTCTGTTCTATAAAATTTTCAGCTATACAATTACAGCTAAGAAAAGATTTAAAAAATGTTCATGTCTATATCATCTAGCCCTAAGGTCAATAGGTACGAATTCAAGTTCTGTCACAAACTTTATCTGACCAAGCGGAGATGCATCAGCATCGAGTGTCTGCGTTCCTCATTCCTTCCTCGAGACGAGACTTGTGGGTATTTGAAGTGACGGACAGGCTGAAACTCTAGTCTGTGAGGGAGGGACTTTCTGCACTGGTGTTGACCCAAATTTCTTTTAGTACACATCAAAGCTCAGTATCAACGTACCCGAGCCTCTGAGCCAGAAATACCCATCTCATCTCAGTACACAACACAGTAAACGTGCCTTTTCTAAGGCACTTTGTCAGGGTGCAAACTGCCTTACATCACGACTGGAGGCGGGACCATCATGTGAGCAATTAACAAACCAGCTGATCTTCATTTACAGAATTCTATTCAACAATTCAAATTGACGGCCCTAATGACTGCAGAGTTTAGGTCCATTTTTTAAACGGGTTGCGCTCAAGCCAATAAATTCAACTACAATATTTGGGCAATTAAAACACCATAAATGGGATAATTCTACAAAAAAAATCATTCTGTCACCGTTTACTTACTCGGATGACTCGAAACAAAAGATGTTTTCAAAATTATGTTTCTTGCCATGCAACATAAACTAAAAATGAAGATATTTTGAAGAATGTTTCACTTTTTTTGTCCATACAAATGAAAGTCAGTGGGGTGTAATGTTGTTTTGGACCCCATTTACTTTCATTGTGTGGAAAAAAGGCAAAACATTCTTAAAATGCCACTAAAGAACCTTTATTTTTAAGAGCATGTATTCAGGTTGGTCCATCTGCTTATTAACACAAAAATCAGGTCAAATCACCTTGCATTTTGAACTTGAAGGAACTTTCAATTTGTTACATGCCGGTACTTGCTGCATTACTTTTCCTAACAATTTCAATGCCATGCTGACTTTCTTAATGCACCGCGAGAGGCTGAAAGATGTAGGGTGAGGTTAGCCAGTTCATTACTTGCTCTTAAGTTTTTTATATTAAACTGTTAGTTTTAGACTAGATTTTGGGGCTTGGAATTTTTTTTTCTATTAAGAAATACATTTTATTCAGCAAGGCTGCATAACTTTTCCTAACAATTTCAATGTCTTTCTCAACCTGCCGTGAGATGCTGAAAACTTCCAGCTGAAGATTTCAGCAGAAGGGTGAGGTTAGCCGGTTCATTACTTGCGCCTATGTTTTTGTTTTCGCATAGATTAGAAGTGAGGAAATCTTGACATGGTTCTTTAGGGAGAGAGAAAGAGAGAGCGAGGTTCTACTGTTCTACAGCATTCCAACTTCAAGCAACGGCGGTGTGAAGCTAGGAGTCTGGTTACACTCCCTCTCAATACCTTCTTTGTGTCAGATGCAGCCTTTGGTCGCTCCAGCACCTCGCCACCCTACTGGCTTGTTTTAACGTCTATCAGCACACTGCAGTTCCAGCTCCAGTAAGCAGCTATTCTGAAGCGTGGACATACCATGCAAAGGTCGTTCCATCCCTTGCGCCAAAGATGGGCGTAATAACACATAACCCGGTGGGTGGGCTTGACGGTGCTGTCAACAGGTATGGGGCTCTATGTGCCACTGCCTTTTTATGCGTGTGTTTGCAGGCCAAATACATTGGGTGCACATCAACAAGCATAAATTCTCAGACAAATCCCTCCTATCCATCAACTTAAGTGAAATAAATCAGCAAGAGTCATTTAAACTAATAACAAAACAGTTGAAAATAAACAGTCACGCCTTACATTAGTGTTTATGTAACAGAATAACTTTAGTACTGTATACTGTAAAAATGTTGTTACTTTAAAGTGCCTCTCTGACCTGATCTGACACTTACTTTTATTAGTGTGACCAACACACAGCATTTTTTTTGTGAATTTTGTGTAAACATTGCGTAAAATAAGGGTAAGTTTTGACTTAAGCTATTTTGCGTACATCTCTGAGGTCAATAAATTGAATATGTATGGTGACATTATTTTAGAGCAATATCGAAATGTTTTAAACATGTTGAAAACAGATATGCAGAACTATTTTTATAACGGTTTTATTTTGTTAAAATTTGACAATAATAATAAGAATATTATTAATAATAAAACAACATAGATATTTTAATAAAAAAGACACAAATATTACTAGTTGTTGTGATATAAATATGTGTACCCTGATATTGATGAATTATTGATATACTTTTAACTGCATTTTAACATTATATCAGCCAGGCCACCTTTCTGTCTAAATTAGTCATTAAAAAAAAACTTTGGTTACAACCCATATTTAATAACATGCTTGATTTGACTAGTTAGTAATAAGACTAGTAATAAACTGTATAATACACTGACAAAATTAAGTTATGTGAACTTGATAATTCCACAATTTTTTTCAATTACGTATGAAGATTATTTACTTAATTTTTTAACGGGTTTCCTCACTTTTTTAAGTTAAAGGGATAGTTCACCCAAAAATGAAAATTAACCCATGATTTATTCATCCTGAAGCAATCCTAGGTGTATATGACATTCTTCGTTCAGACGAATACAATCGGACTTATAGCCTATTAAAAAATTTCCTGGCTGTTTGATGTCTGTTTGACTTTAAGTCCATCAAAACGCATCTATTCATGATTAAAGTGCTCGACGCGGCTCTGCGGGGGTTAATAAAGGCCTACTGAAGTGAAGCGATGCGTTTGTGTAAGAAAAATATCCATATTTAAAACTTTATAGACTAAAATAACTAGCTTCCGCCAGACGGCCGTACGCATCGATTTACGCCAAAAGAGTAACACTTGAACTTGACGCACAACGTAATGATGACGCCTCTCGCAGTTCAAACAAACAGGGCTGGGCAACCACGTTCGTCATTACGTTGTGCATGTCATGTTTAAGGGTTGCTCTTTTAAGTTTTTTTTTTTTTTTTTTTACTTATTACTATTTCTTTTTCTTTTTTTTTTTTTTCAACCTCTATCCCAACTCATTGTAGAATTAGATACTTACTGGTTGATCCACACTCCGGAACAGATGGTGGCGGTAATGCACCAATAAGATGGATGCCAACCGTCGTTTTAAAAAAAAGAAGGGTTTTAAATATGGCTATTTTTCTTACACGAATGCATCTCTTCACTTCAGAAGACCTTTATTAACCCCTGCAGAGCCGTGTCGAGCACTTTAATCATGAATATATGCGCTTTAATGGACTTCCAAAGTCAAACAGCCATTCACTGCCATTATCAAGCATGGAAGAGCCAGGAAATGTTTTAATATACCTCCAATTTTATTCACCCATTCAATTTGGGTGAACTATCCATTTAAGTCAACTGATCACATTTTTACAGTGCACTTAATATGAAACTCTTTTGTGGATATGCTTGTAAACACATTTTGTTAGCAACCCTGCTATTGTAATCTATTACATTTGCATGAAATATGTGTAACATGAACACTGTAAATGTAAAGTGAGAAGTGTGCTTTAAAGCTCTAGATAAAGAAAAGGAAAGTTATTGTCTAAGAAGTGATACAAATAGCATTATACCCTGCAACAGAAGTTATGCACAGAACTAAATCAGATGCATTAAGCATATTCCCGATCCTATAAAGTCATTGTCTAAGGCAATTCCATTTTTGTCCTATCAAACTATCTGCAAAATCATGAAATTAAAGCATCTGCAAGCTCCTTCAACAGCTCAAAGGCGTGCTTTGGATTTCCAGCCAGTTCTACCACAGTTGCGTAAGAGTTTGCGTGACTTAAAAATATGTTAATTTGAGGAGGGGGAGCGAGCGAAGAAAAAGCAAAAAGGGAAAAAAAAAAATCTGTGTTCTCATGATGTGAAAAAAGACTATATCAGATTACAATAACATACTCCCCCCGGCTCACCCCTCCCTCGTGTAAGCATCGCGTGAGAGCGCCGCCAACTCTCAACTTGATTATGATTAATACAAGAGTACAATTTCCATGCCAGACCCAGAACTATACGCACCAAGCCCGAATCTTAAGGTGCCCCGACCCATACAGAACTGGGTCAAATTCAGACTCTCTTTTGTTTGCGATGCAATAGACGCTATATGTTTTCATCATTATACAACTTCGTATACAGCCATCAAAACTTTGCGCAATAATTGTCATTTGTACTCAATTTTATGACTCCAAAGTCTTCAATTCAATTCAAAGTGGCAGTAAACAAACTAGTTGTGACTTTGACACTACACTTATTTTACTAAGCAGAAATTTAAGTTTAAGGTTTCAATTGTATTTGTTCTATGTTTGTTTCTTGTTTTAATTAAACTGTACTGAGATTCATTAAAAAGTTTGAAATCACCCCAGGGAAATGAAAAAAGCCACTTTATAGACTATACACACATATAGGCTATATATATATATATATATATATATATATATATATATATATATATATATATATATATATATATATATATATATATATTCTATTTGAAACGCAAGCAATTCCAATTGTAATTTTAAGATGTAATATGCATGTATGATTAACTAACTGAACTAGAATTTGCTAAATATAACACACTCCATTCTACTGTCAAAATGTTGTAGTGAAACATTACATAGCCGCTCGAATTATTGCTACATTGTATCAATAACCTTGATGCACGAGACGCGAGCGCGCTTTGAACTTGAACATGAGAGTTCCCACAAAGACTTACATTTTCTGAACGGGCTTCTTCCGTTTCTTGGCCGCATAGATACCAATACCCCCCGACATGGTTGTCTGGTGTATCTGAGAAGTGTTTAAAATATGACTAGCATGTAAAATCCCCTCAGTTTCCCCTCAGTTTCCTTTAACTGTCGATGAAAGTGTGAGTTATTCAGGTAAATCCTCTCTCATGAGCATAAACAAGAGGCGAATATTTCCCGTCCAGATGTAATTCCTGTCGGCGGCAGTTCTTCACACCAATAGCAGGTTAAAATGAACGCGAAAAGTTTCCGAAAGTTTTCATCCTCAACTGCGAATGGCAATGGCGTGAGCTGAACAAATTTTCCTTCTTCCTTTTTTGTTTTTTTCGACCTGTCATTCTCTAGTGGCTCCACACAGCCCTTGTAGGCAGCTGACTGGCTGCGAGTTCTGAGCGTCGACCAACCAGAAGCGTTAGAACGATAGGCAGGTAAGCTGGACGCTTTGTGATTGGTTGGAAAAGTCTTCAGGAAATCGTAAACACAGGGGCCGCTCTTAAGGTAGACCGGAGAAATACAAGCAGCATTGCACCCTCATTCGGCTGCACTATGGTACAGTTGCAGTGTTGTTTAGTGTGCATCGTTGTTAATATTGTTTTATATACATTTATTTCAGAAAGAAATCGTGTATTATAAAATACAAAATCCAGACAAAATCAAACTATTAGTGGTGTATACCTATTAACTTAATTAGTGGTAATTTAATGTAAACACTCAAATAGTTATGTTTTACTGCTTTTCATATGTTTATTATCCATAGTTATTGAAGTTACTGTTGATGTTGGCCTGCAAGTATTTACACACTTTGCCACACCTAAAATGTCTGAATGCCATAGCATTACATAACACAGCCTAAACCGTAGTACAAGAGCACCTTTCAAACAAAATAGGCTATATGACAAAATAAGTTGGTTTATTATGATAAAACTATAGATATACTGTTCAAAATGAAGACAAACAGTATTGTGACACTTTTGTGTGGTTGTGAAATGGTCTGGATCATGTCCACAGCTAATGTGATGAACTACACCCGTGTGAACTTGAGGGGAACTGACTTCATACATACATACCCTAAAATCATCTTGGGACCAGTTGATTACAAGCAATTACAAAAAGAAGGAGAGTTCTGGGAAAACTCTAGCAGGATTTTTTGTTTGCAGATTTTGTTGTCAAATGCAGTGCCATTCAAATATTTTAAGTGCAGCTAAAGTGTTCAAATACATTTTGGCACAATGCTTCCCCTCCTGATGCTTAAATTGGAATTAAATCATGCACCATTTAGAAAGATACAAATATGTTGTTTCACTGTATAGAACAGGAATAACATGTGACTGACTGTGTTAGTGGAATGATTCAGTCACACAAACGCTTTCTTCATCCATTCCTGGTTCCTCACATGACAAGATAATGATCCAAGTTTATGGTCATACAGTATATTGTATATAAACTTCAGAAAATGACATTTTCAGTCATTTGGGGCAAGTTCACATTTTTGCATTCAAATCAGCAAATAAATGTAAATATAATATATATATATATATATATATATATATATATATATATATATATATATATATATATATATATATATATATATATATATATATATAACAGATTGTAGGCCAAGACACTTATAACATAATTATAAAAGAAAATTCTAAATATATTTACAAAATTCATCTCAGGTTAATTTCAGACTTATTACTATTATAATAAATATTATATTATTATAAATAATTCTTTTTAATTTATAAATACTTTATTACATCATTATAAATAATATATTAATAAATAAATAATATGTATTATTATTATTATTATTATTATTATTATTATTATATGTATGCACACAAATAAATACTTATGAATGAAACCTTTATTGCCCCGAGGGGAATTTGTTTAGCACTCATGGGAGCCACATTAAACATCAACACAGCAAACATGATATAACAATAAGACAAAAAACAGAACATGTACAACAACAACAATAACACAGCAAAGTTAGTGACATACAATCATCAGTTCAATAGCTTAAAAGAATCAATAAATAAATAAATATTCAATATTCAATAATACGCATTTAAAATATGTCTATGTGCCTATGGATGATTTATTTAGTAATTGAATACTCCTCGGCACAAATTATGTAATATATCGTTTAGTTTTTGTTCGGGGCATTCTAAATCTACGTCCAGAGGGGACAAATATATAAACAAAATCAACAGAAAATAATAATATCTTTAATTATTTCTAATATGTAATTTAATTATTTACTTCTATTTTATTGTTTATATTATTATATATGTACACTCACCTAAAGGATTATTAGGAACACCATACTAATACTGTGTTTGACCCCCTTTCGCCTTCAGAACTGCCTTAATTCTACGTGGCATTGATTCAACAAGGTGCTGAAAGCATTCTTTAGAAATGTTGGCCCATATTGATAGGATAGCATCTTTCAGTTGATGGAGATTTGTGGGATGCACATCCAGGGCACGAAGCTCCCGTTCCACCACATCCCAAAGATGCTCTATTGGGTTGAGATCTGGTGACTGTGGGGGCCATTTTAGTACAGTGAATTCATTGTCATGTTCAAGAAACCAATTTGAAATGATTCGAGCTTTGTGACATGGTGCATTATCCTGCTGGAAGTAGCCATCAGAGGATGGGTACATGGTGGTCATAAAGGGATGGACATGGTCAGAAACAATGCTCAGGTAGGCCGTGGCATTTAAACGATGCCCAATTGGCACTAAGGGGCCTAAAGTGTGCCAAGAAAACATCCCCCACACCATTACACCACCACCAGCCTGCACAGTGGTAACAAGGCATGATGGATTCATGTTCTCATTCTGTTTACGCCAAATTCTGACTCTACCATCTGAATGTCTCAACAGAAATCGAGACTCATCAGACCAGGCAACATTTTTCCAGTCTTCAACCGTCCAATTTTGGTGAGCTTGTGCAAATTGTAGCCTCTTTTTCCTATTTGTAGTGGAGATGGGTGGTACCCGGTGGGCTCTTCTGCTGTTGTAGCCCATCCGCCTCAAGGTTGTGCGTGTTGTGGCTTCACAAATGCTTTGCTGCATACCTCGGTTGTAACGAGTGGTTATTTCAGTCAAAGTTGCTCTTCTATCAGCTTGAATCAGTCGGCCCATTCTCCTCTGACCTCTAGCATCAACAAGGCATTTTCGCCCACAGGACTGCCGCATACTGGATGTTTTTCCCTTTTCATACCATTCTTTGTAAACCCTAGAAATGGTTGTGCGTGAAAATCCCAGTAACTGAGCAGATTGTGAAATACTCAGACCGGCCCGTCTGGCACCAACAACCATGCCACTCTCAAAATTGCTTAAATCACCTTTCTCCCATTCTGACATTCAGTTTGGAGTTCAGGAGATTGTCTTGACCAGGACCACTCCCCTAAATGCATTGAAGCAACTGCCATGTGATTGGTTGATTAGATAATTGCATTAATGAGAAATTGAACAGGTGTTCCTAATAATCCTTTAGGTGAGTGTATTTATTTATGATAATAATGATTTTAACATTTTCTGTAGAAAATGTGAGTGGTTCTTACCTTGCCTCAACTATTCTAGGGCGTTCTGGTGGTTGCCAGGGTGTTGCTATGCAGCTGGCTCAGGTCCTTTCATCAAAGTAAGTCTAGGAGATATATTTTTTTTCACCCTGTTTTATAGTCCACTTGGACAAAAGCCGTAATTTAATCACTTAGAAAAGTAGCCACACCTCTCTCTATAACAAACAGGGTGATTTGAGGTATCACTCATCTGTTTGTAGCACGAACGTAAAGGATGAGCTACGAATCAAAGTTCACTCAGTTCACACCACTAAAAAGCTTTAAATAGGCTGAACTTAAATTGTTAAATTAGACCTCATACGGTCCAGGTTTATAAACTTCATCTGTAAAGTTCAATGCACACAGCTATAATCTGTCAGTTTAGGTAAGTAGATAAGATGTGCCTCAGGCCTGCTTTCCCACATTTGATTTCCTTGCTTTCCTAATACCTCTCTCAGTGTGTGTGTGTGTGTGTGTGTGTGTGTGTGTGTGTGTGTGTGTGTGTGTGTGTGTGTGTGTGTTTGCGGACGTGTCAGTAATAGTGTCTACAGTCACGCTCTATCAGGTTTCTATATCTTCACCTCTGGTATTGTCTTTTAGCCCAACGTTTTACAACCAAAAAAACAGGAAATGCATACAGACTTATCTAAACACACACACAGAGAGAGAGAGAATATTTGGCATATTTTCAAAGTAAAACAATGCCCGTATTTTCAATAATTTAACAGAAAAAAAAACCCTGCAATCACGGCCTGATACTTTTTGAACATGGACCAAGAATGTATAAGCAAAGGCATAAATGTGTCTCTCGGAAAATGACCAAATTTAAAAAACACTATGTTTATTGCTCATTATTAAGGAGAGTAACTTTTACAAATCAATCGGTCTGGTAAACAATAAAACCCCCCAAAAATCCCTGGCATTGAAGGAGGGACCCAAGCCATATCTAGGAACCAGAGAAATCAGAGAAACCCTAAGAAATGGCCTAGCAACCACCTAGAACACCTTAGCAACATGCTGAAAACCTCCTAGAACACAATAGCAACCTCATAGCAACACATTAAAAAAGCATCCACACCAAAACCACCGGTAGCAACCACATAGCCACATGATTAAAAACCTCTCGGAACACATTAGAAACTTAATAGCAACACATTAGCAAACTTTCACATATAACAAATCACCTAACAAAAAAAACCCTTTCAGAACACTTTAGCAACCTCATAACAACACTTTAAAAACCATATAACCAGATAGCAATTTGCTAATAGCCTCTCTGGAACTTCATAGTAACACACTGGTAAACCTCCAGTCCTAAACCTAGCCGTGTTTACGACGGCAGGTGCTTTCAAGTCACTTTCGTTGGAGTAAGATGGTGTTGTACTTTCTCTTAATTAATTATACAAAAATACAACAAGGTTGTATCCTTTTATAACAAGGAATGTGCATCAGGTGTCTTTTGCTTTTTTATGTTTTCAATTAATTTTATCGTTAAATATTGTATTGATGTATTATAATGCTATCCTATTTTGTGTAGGCAATTAGCTTACTTCACTGTAAATAGAAAAGCCTGACAATATCACTGATAAATACTTTTAAATATTGTGGTATTCCGCCATGTTTCTCACCAACTCAACTTGAATGCACCATACCTGTAAGCCGCCCGCCATATTGGAACGGTCAAAGCCGGTTGACTGAGCATCCGCAACCTTAGTTAGTATGAATATCTGATTTTGCCAAACTAACACAATACAACGAGACGAATGCGTCGTCAGCTAACACAACATTAAAAATGTACCATAGTAAAAGTAAAAATATTAAAAAGAACCATAGTAAAATCTGTAAATTGAGTTAATAGCCTACATAAAAACAAACCAGCACATTCTCACCTTTGAAAGGTTATCCCGTTTCTTTGGGAATTTAAATCTCGGCGGTTTCACAATCAGAAGCTGCAATGTCGTGGCAACATTTATTCTTACTGTGAGTGACAACACTTTGAGCGTTCCAAAATGGCGGGTGCGCCGCCGTGTCTGAAGCGGTCGAACGTAGCATCTAGGCCTACTTATAGTCTACATATCTTTGCCTAAACCACCCAGAACACCAGAGCAACAAACAAACACCTCTCAGAATACATTAGAAACCTCATAGCAACATATTAGCAACCATACACACCTAGAAATCACCTAGAAACATGCTAAAACCTCTTTGTTTGAACACGTTTAGCATTCCCCTAGCAATCATGATGATCGCGAGTTCAGCATAGACAAGCATTACTAAAACCTAGCTGGTTGTATAAATTAATCGTGAGTGTTTTTGTCAGCTAATATGGGAATTAAATCCCAATGTGCCACTTTTGTGTAAATATTTATTTAGCCCCATTTCAATGTTTCCTCAAGAAAACAGTGGAGCAGCACGACAGCTCTTTGCCAGCGCGCGTGGGAGGTTTCCAGGCAGTGTTGCTCATTAGGTTCATGAGGTTTCTGCATGTTCGCACTGAATGACAAAGCTGTTTTCTGTTCCATAAGGAGCCGCATCGGACCTCCGTACACAGTTTACTCTGCGGCGATTTGTCAGCGTGGTGTTTGAAAGTCCAGTCATGCAGTGAGAGGGAAAATAGTGGCTGAAATTAACCAAGGATAAATCTTTAGACGGTGGGTGATTATCAGGAATGATGGACATATTCAAACGTTCAGAAGGTTACTTTTATGATCATGTTAAATACAGCCCATTGAATGAATTAAATAGTAGATTTAATTTATTTAAATTAAAGTAATTTAGTCATTGAAATTAATCTCTTAGGATTTTTTTTTTGTAAGAATGTCAAAAAATATCACAATATTTGCTATGGTAATTAAAGTTTCTGCCCATTCTAAGAGTTATTGATTGGAACAATCTACAGACCCAAGTATTAAACTTAGGCATGTATGGGCTCTTTTGACACCCTAGCAACGCATGTCATTCCCCTTTTCCGGCTTTTCAGTCCGATTGAGCCGTCAATCCGATTACTAATGGATTATTTGGTTGCACGTAAACGTAGCCAATGTGTGTAGTATGAACATAATCCGTATGTACTACAGGGTGGGCCATTTATATGGATACACCGTAATAACATGGGAATGGTTGGTGATATTAAAGTCCTGTTTGTGGCACATTAGTATATGTGAGGGGGCAAACTCCTCAAGATGGGTGGTGACCATGGTGGCCATTTAGAAGTCGGCCATCTTGGATACAACTTTTGTTTTTTTCAATAGGAAGAGGGCCATGTGACACATCAAACTTATTGGTAATGTCACAAGAAAAACAATGGTGTGCTTGGTTTCAACGTAACTTTATTCGTTCATGAGTTATTTACAAGTTTATGACCACTTATAAAATGTGTTCAATGTGCTGCCCATTGTGTTGGATTGTCAATGCAACCCTGTTCTCCCACTCTTCACACACTGATAGCAACACCGCAGGAGAAATGCCAGCACAGGCATCCAGTATCCGTAGTTTCAGGTGCTGCACATCTCGTATCTTCACACCATAGACAATTGCCTTCAGATGACCCCAAAGATAAAAGTCTAAGGGGGTCAGATCGGGAGACCTTGGGGGCCATTCAGTGTGTGAAGAGTGGGAGAACAGGGTTGCATTGACAATCCAACACAATGGGCAGCACATTGAAAACATTTTATAAGTGGTCAGAAACTTGTAAATAACTCATGAACGAATAAAGTTACGTTGAAACCTAGCACACCATTGTTTTTCTTGTGACATTACCAATAAGTTTGATGTGTCACATGGCCCTCTTCCTATTGAAAAAACAAAAGTTGTATCCAAGATGGCCGACTTCTAAATGGCAGGACTTTAATATCATCAACTATTCCCATGTTATTACGGTGTATCCATATAAATGGCCCACCCTGTACATTCGCCATGCTGTCATTATCATGTGACCTACCAGTGTCAGTTACATCGCTTCACTGCCATTCAAAAATCCCCTCCTGTGGCCCCATGGGATAGTAAAGTGTCCTTTGAAGGCACACTTCAGAATCTCACCGAAAGTAGTTCATCCGGGGAATTTTTGCCTACGATTTCTACTGTGAATTCAGACATATGCTTCTTTTGTCACATACTGTTTTTTTTTTTGTGTGTGCCTACTATACAGTAGGGAAGTATGCGATTTCAGATGCAGTCAATGCAGTCAATTCAGATGCAGTCAATTGCGGGCTCTCTATCGACATCTGTGGTTTAAACGAAAAATTGCAAGTTAATTGCGAGGGAACATATTTGTCAAAAAAGCTGATTTTTTATGTTCTTGCATAAAAATGGATACCAAAAAATGCAACTTTAAGAAAACATAAAAATAATTTGTATGATATTAACAACAAAAAAAAATTTGTGGTACAGTACCAGTTTTTTGAAAGGAATACGTAAAAGGTATAAAAAATATAGTTTTCCATCGCTGACTGTTGTACGCACCTGCCCATTGTCGCCCAGGTGTGCGAAGGGTGTTTTTTAGTTTGATTACTAGTAATCTTACCAAAAAAGATTTTTATATTGACAATAACTATAATGATAACTATAATAAAATCCACACCAATGCACAATAAGATTCTGTTTATTATAAGTTCATGCAGTAGTTACATTATGTCCTCTGCCACTGTAATGTTTAAGCTCTTTAAAACAGGATGGATTCTGATTGGCTGTCAATGTTTTTATCAGCTGAAAAAATTCTAAAAGTGATTCCAACGATATTGTTTCTCTTTGTCGTTATCGTTAAAGTTGTGGTGTGGACTTACCTATTCTCATAAAATTAGAACGATTATTTAACATTGATATCGTCCTTGGTGTGACTTTAGTGGGCCTTTAGTCACAGTAAACAGAGTATTGTTTTGGTATACCTTGATTTAACATGACGATTTAATTTGTGCAGTTACGAAGAATACATTTTTAGAAAAAATACATCTCATACAGTATGCGCATCTGCATCAAAACTTCACCTCAAACATTTATCCATCTTCGCAAGGTGTTTCTCCTCCCAAGGTTTAACATTGACATTCAGGCCGTGATTTGGTTGCCCTGCAAACACACATATACACACAAACACAGACTCATGGGCATTCACATAAATACACAAACACACACCCTTGGACAACATCACAAAAGCATCGGTCACACGCCAGTGAGTCACCTTTAAATAAGCCGGGCCAGTGAAACCAACCCTGAGAAAAGACTTATGGTCTATTTACAGCGGCGATAGCATGAGAACATATATACAGACTCATCATTAGCAAAATGCTCCTATCAGACGGTTATATAAACATTCAACCCTTTCAATCTCAAATCAGTTGCTTACGTCCAGTACATTATGTATCACATTTTAAATTAGTTACACCTTACTAGCCTCAATTTGCTATCTTCTGAAATGCAAGTAGCGAATGATGTTGATAAAAGAGAGTTCAGATTATGCTAATAACAATCTAGCATAAATTGACAAATAAGCCCGCCCGCCATCCCTCTGCAACTTAGATAAACACAGATCTAAGAAGAAGTCAAAAGCACAAGTATTTGCTGCTTACTTTTAATAGCATACTTTCAAGTGTTTAGATTCAAAATGTTTTAGATGATTCGTAGCATCTGTGAAGTTTGCATTTCAGGGCTGGTTCAGCGGAAAAAACCAACAACAACAAAGTACCTTTTGAACCACTGGCTAGAAAGCTAATTTGCTATTTTTGTTTTGATGGCTTAAAAGTGGAAAACTCATTTGGTTCTATAGCAGTCAACTCTGCCAAGATTTTAAAAGAAATGAAAACATACCAGAAACTGAACATTGCCTTGTATAATTAATTTTGCATTTAATACAAACCTTGCTGATCTTTGAAATCCTGAACCTATATGGAAAAATCGAACCTGTGGGAATTTCTGTGTTTTTATAAATAAACTTGGCGTTAACTAACCCGTGCACCTCGGGGCCCCAGTGTGAGAGTTGAAGTAATAGGTACTATTACATTTACAGAAACTTTAAATAGTGTAGACCGTGCAGTTTTATGGCATGATGTAAACTTTCTTTGTAATTACAGCAGTTTTTAATTATAATCAGATCTGCTGCCCAATGCATTTACAAAGCTGACTAATAAGAAGGACACCTTGTTTAATTGAGAGCTAAAACAAACCTTAAGGCTTTTCCGTTCCGCCTGGCTGATTTGGCAAAATGCCGTTTTTACACCACAAGGCTCGTCTACCAGGAAACATTTGGCTGGCGGATGCTTGCCAAACAAGGTACGTTTACAACAGTGGCTCCCAATGAGCGGCCATTTGGAAAGCATGGGGAAAATATTTGCAGTTTCTGAAAGGAAATGTAGTCTTGTGTTACCATAGAGGCAGTTTTGTTTAATTACAAACAAAACCAGCAACCAGTTAAATTGCTGTTTATGATGTACCACCCTCCTGATTCTGCTCAAATGACTTTTTGTTAGGGCAAGAAAGACATTAAAAACGGTTAATAACTGTTGCCATTAAGTCCAGCAGATCTGGCAATGAAGTCTGGCATGTGCTGCAAAGATCGAAATGAGTTTTGGGTTCTTGTTGTTGTGGTGTGACGGTTTCCAAAGCTCACCCAAAAAATGCTAATTTATTTACTTGCCTCGTGTTCTTCCAAACTTGTGTGACTTGTTACTCCAAATCTAAATAGCTTTGCGTTTGTGTTATATTATTTTACAGATGTTTAGATGTTTTAAAAAATCTACATTTTATTCTAATAAATTTGAATAATTTTAAAATATATTTATTTGTAATGGATTGTTTAGATTTGTGTAATATATATATATATATATATATATATATATATATATATATACATACCCATACATATACAGTATATACAAACGTTTATGAAAAGGTTATGTAGGTTAATCGCTAATATATAATTCATTTACATAACTCATTATGTAGGTTAATCAATTTGACAGCGCTACTATTACTGATATCAAATCGATTAATCGCATCTAACACAAATGCAATACACAAAACACTACTGTCACGGTTATGGACTCTGTTTTGTTTCCCTTAGTTCCTGTTTCCCTGCTGTTTAGTCTCGGTTTCCTATGTTACTGATTATATCTTCATTGGTTCCTATGGTTACGTATGATTTGCAGCTGTCTGTCAATATGTTCGCTTGGTATTTAAACTCCTTGTTTGGATAAATCCTTGGTCGGTTATCGTGCTTTTATGTTATTGTGTAGTTGCCTGTTAATTTGCTCCTGCATATTCTCCTGGATTATTAAAAAGACTTTTAATATTAATTCTGATTTGTGTGTGCTCATCTACATGTGACAACTGTATATACATATGTATATATTATGTAAAATTAATTATTGCGTGTGATTGTACAAATTTCATCGCACATGTAAAAGAATGCAAACACAGTCTTCTTTTAAGGAGCACCACACTTTTATACCCCACCACATGTGCCATATTAAAACTACTACGAATTACAGCCTTCACAACTGTAAAAAAGGAGAACGTGTGTATATCTGACCACACTGTGTGAAACCGTGGTGCATGTTTTCACTTTCAAACCGCAGCTCCAGATTGTCCCAAATTCTGCAGAAGGCACGCCGAGGCGATTTTTACTCACAGTAAAATGTTTACAATTGGGATGCTATTCAGAAATTCACAACAAATTACAGGTTTATTTTGCACAAAGAGCGGAAGTCAGAACTTCCAACACTTTTAGGAGTTAACTTAAAGGTTTAACGTCAGACAACAGTGCTTAGAGTGACGTAGATATATGGTGGCTTTTATGTAAAGTGCACATATGTGTTATTATGGATCACAGTTTAAGCCGTAAATCACTTATATGCGCATTTCTGTGATTTATGTTTCTTCAAATGCCAAGTGGCCACATGAACAAAACACACTTTTGTTGTAGGAAGGACAATAAAGGCTTTAACCAGCTCTAAGATAAACCCTGTGGGCGATTTTGAGTAATATTTACACAATTGTTTGAGTTGTCTTGGTCTAAAGTTGTGTCAGGTAAAACTTGGCAGTCTGTAGAAGTGCGTAAAGAAAACTTGACGCCTGTTTTCTTTACAGGAACAAGTATCACTTTGTAAGCAACTGTCAATCATACTGGCATTTAGCAATTAAAGAAAAACATTGTTTTTTTCATGTAGTTTGAGGGTTATCAACATAGTTTTGATATCTCATTGCTTTCCTCGCCATTTTAGTCAAATTAATGGGATTATCTTAGGGATAAACTTGTTTAATTGGATATACAAACACTCGTTTGAGCGTGCAGAGTCATGCCAAGCACTCTATGGTGAAATCGCAACAGAGCGCATGCTTCACAGATCAAGACGCTTGATAGCGCTGCTCAGTCCAATAAATCTCTCTTAGATAAACACATGTCGACACATTAAGAAAAGGTAAGAGAAAATTAGAGATGGGAATAAATCTAGCACTTAGCAATTTACCTCAGTAAATTTCTGAACTGTCATTAAACAGCTAGTTTGATTATGTATGCTCAACTTTAAGTCCAAGAAATCTACAAAGAACATAGTAAGTATGCTTTAATTATTTGTTAGGTATTTAGGAAGTTTACCTCATAACACCAGGAGAAAGCTAACCATTAGCGTTAGCATTACTATTTATCTCAATGAATCTCTGGAGCCTAAGGAACTTAACATCTAAGGAAAAATCTTTTGTTCATTTCATGATTTTAAAGGCCCTCAATCAAACATTTGAGCACTGCCCAGAAAGGTCTAACTTGCCATGCTAATTAGCTAAACCTTGATCACTACAGAGCTCCCTTATAAGGTATCAAAACAGAGATTAAATTGAACACTCCATCTACTAGCTAAACATAGAACCTACATGGGTATATTAAAAAGGAGCTAATTCTGATTTAGGTTTGACATTTGAAGCTCTAGTATGTTTATCTATCTGTCCTCCTGTCTCTCTCTTTCACTTCCACTTCACTTCACTTCTGTTTTGTTTGAGTTTGTACTTCGATCTATGTTGCAGACACAAAGACGGTTGACTAGACCAGACAATGTTTTTTTTTTTAATCCTGTCAGACTTGATAGAATCTCTGCACTCACACTGAATTAACTGTATTTTTCCACAGCTGTGACAAAACATTAAGCCTAAAATAAATTTCTAAGGAAGATGCTAAGTATAGGCCTATATATAATACTTAAGAGTAAGGAAAGAGGCTTGTTTACACAAGTTCAAATTTGTTCAGATGCTAGTCTTAGTGTTAGTGATGTTTTTTTAAACTGTGAAAAACACCAAAAATGGGCCAAATGTGGTACTACAAAGGTTTCTTAAGTCTGAAAGTGTCTTTCAGACATCAGAAGAATCTGCTGTTCTTCATAGAGACAAAATGATATTTTCCAAAACTGGTTGTCGTGGGTTTCATGAGTAACGTTCTTGCATCAAAAGTGACTTGACAGAGTGCAACAAAATGGAAGAGAAGGCTTTTACATTTTTTTTTTTAAAGTAAAACACTCTGAGACACAATGCAACAGGTAAACAAAAATCCACCTGAGAGTGTTTTAGCTTGCTAACATGCTAATTAGCATGGTAATTAAAGCTTCGAAATATATCAAAACTGAAACCGGACTAAACTAGTAGCATTCTGTGTAAACAAAAATGTAATTACTCTTTGAGACATTTGAGCACTAATGTGTCTGTGTGAAGTATTGCATGACTCATGAGTTGTAGGGCGTCTTATGGGATTTCAGCTTTTGGGAAAACACAGCTGCGAAATAGACATGCCTCATATTTATGATTGGTAGCGATGTCAAAAGTTTCAAAAGCATTTTTTTTACCAGTTTATCATTGAAATACAGCGATGAATATTACATTTGAAATGTTCAAGATGGTGTAACGCCACACACTCATGCAGAGACTCATAACAGCTGTCTTTAGAGTTTTAAGTCTCTGAAGCTGGTCAGTTTGTTTCTGTAATTTTCAGCAGATGTTTGAGGTTAAAATATTTCACAGATTGTATCCCATTCTTACTGTGTGAGTGGAACAGGCAAAGTATTGAGACTATGGTCAATGTGCAAACTTGTAATCTGTAAAAACTGTAATCTACAGTTAGTGATGTTTGCCAAGACATGCTAAGTCAAGCATTGCTCATTAATATTGCTCATACTTAATATTAGTGATTTGAACAAATCCCTAACTGTAAGTATTAATCTTTGATGACTAATTTGTCCAATGTAATCTGCAAAAGCTCACAGTAATGCACTAACTAACATCCAGTAAACCGTAGCAACCACCCAGAACATCCTAGCAAATCCACAGCAACATGTTAATACTCTTAAAATCACTTATAACACTTTAGTAACCTAACAACCATCCAAACACCTCAGTTACCACAGAATACTGCACTACTACTACCTTTTAGAACACCTTAGCAACCAATTTGCAACATAATGGAAACAAATTAATCCACAGCATAGCAACACCTTAGCAACCACCCAGAACACCTTGGCAACTGCAAGATTCTATTAACACTGTTGTTTTAGAATTTTTAGAAGCTGTATATAGCAACATCCTTGAAACTACCCAGAATATCACCGAAACAAGCTAAAACCACTCAGAACACTTTAGAAATGGCATAGCAACACCCTAGCAACCACCCAGAACACCTTAGAATCTGCATAGCAATGCAATACATAAAACTACTTTATAACCCCATAGCAACCACATTGCAAGATACAAAAAAACGGTTTGAATAAAAAAAGAATGTTTGCATAGTAACACCACAGAAACCACTCATAATATCCTATCAACCACATTGTAAGATGCTTGCTCATTCAGAACATGTTAGAAACACTCAGAATGTTTTAGCAACCGCATAGCAACGCCCTAGCAACCGCCAAGAAAGCTTTAGCAATGTGTCAAAATACTTAAGTAAGTAGCAACCATCTAGCAACATGCTAAAAATCAGTAACATGCTCAAAAATACTTTAAACAACTAAACAACTCTGTAGCAAAGCCCTGGAAAACTATAACACTCTAGCAACATGGCAAACAGGAAGCATTTTTTTCCATTCATTTCTCCCATAGGGATTTCAAAAAGGTCTGTTTTAGCATTATAAGCCATGAACCAAGCCATCCAGCTATGAGGTGAATCATAACATTACAAACTTTTCTTGGAAGAAAAATCTGAAAATCTGACAAAAATATAAAGGTACAAGACTGTGTACTAAATGGCTTTAGTGAGGGAAAGAACTACAATCCCATGATGCACTGCGAACGGCATTATCAAATTAAGAAAAGATGGTGAAATATATAACAAATGTACAATATATTTTAAGATTATTGCAAAGTAAATTGAAATATCTTTTTTTTTCCTGAGAGACTAGGAAGTCATTTGCAGTGATTCATGGGAGTGGGCGGGGCTAAAGAGATCTTTTGGCTCATTTAGCTTGTATCGACTCTCTGATTGGTGGAATTTTCACTACAGCACTATGAGTAATGTAGTTTTTCACCACAAATTCCGCTGTTAAACACGATTATTTTAAAGGTCCCATTCCATGGATTATTTTTATTATTTTATAATGTTTCCAGGGGTGCCCTTATAATGTTAGTATGTTTTTTAGATCAAAAATTGTTATAATTTAAAAATAAAAAGCATATTTCCTAGCCTGATTTCATTCCCTGGTTTGAACGCTCTGTTTGAAGGGGCGTGTCTGCTGTGAGACTTCAATGTAAATGCCCTCTGCTGTGATTGGCTGACATGCTTGCATATGAAATATCTGGCATTACATCTGGAAAACTTTTACTATTACAGCTATTATACGTTTTTACTGTAACAGCTATCTGGATTAACGAATCGTGAGAAGTTTTTTAGGTATTTAGATCTATTCTCATCACATAAAAGGTTGCAGTGATGATGAGCATTAAGCAGATGACAGTCTGTTGATCGCGTGAAAAAAGATCTTATCATTGCAACGCAGTTTCTGCACTCACTAATGATTTCACCAATGCAAACATGAGGTATATAAATACAGTAAGAGCTTCGTTGTGCAGTGTAACAGCGTCATTGATTTCATAACGAGGTTTGGCAAGTGTCCAGATAAACTCGCGCTGTGATTGACAGCTTGGGCGATTGGAAAGGGATTGTTCTTTGATCGCTTTCTGTATATTAATCACAGTTTAAGTAAGATTATTTTCATCCTACTAAGAGAAACGATGTGAAGTTAATCGCTACTTCCATAGTGAATCACTACTTACTGCTTGCTGGAATATAGTTGAAATTGTCCCCTTCAGCAGTATGAAACGCTGAGAGAAGCCTGCTTGATATTATCCCAGGTTAGAAAAACAGTCCGTGGTGAGATGGACAGAGCAAACTAACAACTTCGAATTAAACTTTTGCGGTACCCGATTATAGATAAACATCAACCATGTCTGTTGACATTTCGCCATCAATACGCCTGTGTTCCTGTGGGCGGAGCTTAGTCAAAAAACAGTTCTGGTGATGTCACTAATGAAGGAAGTAGAGGGGTGTAGTCCAATCCAGCCGTTTTTTGTAGTCAACTTCTGTTAAATAAAATATCTCGCTTGGCATTGAACTTTGAGCTTTATAATTTTACAGATATTATTTATACTCTAACAACAACATTACACACTAACTAAAGTTTGAAACATGGGATCACGCAGAACGGGACCTTTAAAACTAAGTTGAAATAATGCGTGCTGACGGCTTCAACAGAAGCAAATGCAATCAATTAACAACCTCGTAGCTCACAGTAAGTCTGTCTTTAAAGGTTTATAAGTTATCGTTAAAAAATATTTTCCTTATGGAGAAAATAAATGAAACTGGAACTCAACTGTTGCACTCTATTCACCTTTTCATCAGAAACAGTACGACTAGCTCATTCTATCTCATGGATGAATCATACATGGCTGTTGGCTGCTCGGCACTATCGTAGGCGTGAAATGAACCTTTCAAAGACAAATCTGTCCAGTTCCTTCCCTCATTTTATAAACGAGGGATTATTATCGTCCAGGGTTTTGGAGCGATCAGGAGTTATGTCTGCTGTCAGTGGACAAAAGAGTTGCGTTCTGTTTGTAGACCTTCCAGAGTTGGGATTTCAATCATCCCATCTGAAATGATTTGTTTTCCCTACCCTCCAGAGTTCATTCCTCACCGTCAATCCTCTCGAATAGTTTGAAATCTTGACGCCTCCACATATTTACATTAGAGTCATGCGGTCTTGGGAGAGGTTGGACAATGTGTGGACTGCGTTTTGGGGTACAAAAGTGGTCTGTGACCACTAATGAAGATGATTCTGTTTTGCATCTTTGATTATAAATGAAATTATAAGAATAGATCTCGGAAGCTAGGGAAGGCTTGGCTCGGATGGAATCCTTGTGACCCTACAGAGGACAATCGGTTTGCATGGATGGATTATAAGAATAACAACTATAAAAAGTGATCAGTTGACTTAACTTAAAAAAGTGAGAAAACCCATTGTCTTACAATTATTAAGTAGCCTAAATAAACTTCATGCTTAATTGAAAAAATTAAGTTAGGTGGAATTGTCAGGTTCACATAACTTAATTTTTTCAATTACGCATGAAGTTTATTATAAGGCAACCGTTTTTTTTACAAGTGAATGTGAGTGAAAAGTTGAAAAATTAACATGAATTTCAGAATGTCTTAATATTGTTATTACTCTTTTTGCTTTGGCCAGGTGTGTTTAATACTGAGTGTGGTTGTGTCTGTGTGCTTAAGGTGTGGGATTGACAAGTACATTGTTCGTTCAGGTGGGAGTGAGCGCGTCTGTCAGGTGTTTTCGTCGTGAACCCGCTGTGAGACTGCCGTGAGGTCATCGCCGTGGCTGAAAGCGATAATTCTGTCATCTCATTGGTTTCCAGTTGCTTAAACCATGCAATGACAAAATAAACACTCCAATAATGAGAAAGAGAGAGAAGCGAGGTGGTTATTTTTCCATCTGCTTTACGTGTTTTTTTTTTTTTTGAGGGGGGGAATTGAAGGTTTTAACCTCAATTCTTTCATTCCAAACCTTTTGGACTTTCTTTCGTCCATGGAAAACAAAAGCAGATTTTTAGTAGGATATCCAGGCTGCTCCATACAGTTGAAGTCAATGAGCACAGGGGCAAGCTGTAAATGACAAAATGTAGACAAAAACAATTTCAAATAGTAATGCACTGGAAAGAGAATATTAACTCTGTTTTCCTCTTAATCATGTCACACCATCAAGTCTGTACTGTTCTTTGCAGCTGTCTGGTCTCAGAGCCAAACATGCTAAAACAGATCATTAAATCAATGCTTCAATGTATGTTCCTAAAAAAACCCTGACTTGATTTACTGCCTGTGAGAAATGTGCTGAGGAGAAACTTTAAGATTAAAGATAATTATTACATAAAAAAGCAAGAAAACAGTTTGTGCTACATTTTAACACAATACATATGCCAATTAATGTAAATTATATTAGTTGTAATTAAGTAGCTTTGATGTTAGTAAGCTAATGTTTGTTAGTAGCTACAGAAGTAATATAGATAACTGCATTTTCAAAAGCATAGTTTGACCACTACTTCATATTATGGGTAGATTTTAGCTTAGCAAGCTACAGTTTCAACGTAGCTTCCCAAAAACTAGAACATTTTAGCAAGCTCTCTCATATTAACATATTCTGAAGGCTGTCATCATCTTATAAGCTGAAAGACAAAACAGAATATAAATAAATGCGAAGGAGTTCTCGCTCTGTCTCTTCCACCCGCGATTTGATACTATGTATTTAGCATCTGTTTCCAGGACTTGCTATTTTCCCCCTCTTTATTTTAGCTCAGGTCTTTAGAGCTGAACTCATTTCGGTTAATGTATCCTAGAGCCAACTGTGCACAGTGCCAAACCTTAACAGAGCGTCTGTACAGAGTTCCCACATGTGTTTAGCTCTCAAAAAAATTGCATCAAATGATGTAGCGACGCGCTGCTCAGATCTGTATCAGGATGATAAAAATCTTGCCTTATCACATAATGGATGCATTAACTTAGGCCAGAAACATACTCTAGACAAATATGCAAATTTAGACACAAATGTTTGGCCAGTGCACTAGAAGCATGTCGTCCTACCTTCAAGTGTATAGCTTCTAAACCAGGACTGTGTCTGAAATCACCTCCTATACCCCTATATAGTGCCCTATTTCATTGGACATCCACTTGAAGTGGTGTCCGAAATCATAGTGGACATTATCGAGTGCGCTTGTTCAATCACAAAATGCACCTCAATAATGAATGTACAACCAGTGTACACTCAATGGCTAGCCGCTAAATAAAACCCATGTGCTGTTCGTGATTTCTTTCCCAAATACCGACCTGCAGCCAATTTCATTGGTTAAGGTTAGATTGTTGGATAGGGTTATTAGGGTTTTAGCATTGTGTAGGCATTTTTATTTACCCATTCAGTGGACTATATTAATGGAGTAATGCAGGGAATAGTGAATAAGGGTATAGGGAGTGATTTCGGATACAGATTTTCTTAAAACTGTTATTCCACCATGACAGACCTGAAAGCTGACCATAACACAAGTAAATGCTAATGCTAATTCCACCTGTATATAATGGTACGAATGTAACATAGCAAAATTAGCATGCAAAACTGAGTTGCATTAGTAGTGTGTTGAAACTCGCGGTTATGATAAGGGGTGTGGCTTTTTCCCCAAACACACTCAAAGCGGTTGACCAATCACAACACACTAGTCCAGCTGTCGAATCAGAGCACATCGTGGTTTTCAGAAGGAGTGGCTTTATAGAGACCGGAACTAAACAGAGTGTTACTGACAGACTATGAAGAGAGGAGCTGTTTTTAGAACTTTCAAGCATGAAAACTTATTTTAGTAGACCCCAAAAACAAAATCAAGACTTTGTAAATGTCCTCTTTAAACCATCCTAAACCCTTTCTCACGACAAGCAATAAAAGTTTTTGTCCTGACCACCAAAGACAAGTTTTGACAAACTCAATTGTTAGGTTTCTTTTTATACTGGGAAAGCCCTGTCCACTGTGAAATTTTATGGGGTTTAAAATCCTACTTTTCACAACTCTACATTAAACATAAATTATCTTCTGATTGGCTGTGATTGTCACATTTTTGCTTTGTCGCTGGAAAAAGTTTGCATTGTGCCTGGTTGCTGTGCATTCGCAAACAGAGCTTAAAATAATGAGCTGTCACTTGATTTTTGGCCGTAATCTGCATGAATACCCAAATCTGCAATTTCCAGCTTTTTTCCTATTGAAACATTGGCCTTAACATCAGGTTTTACGGTGCTTGTAAACACAAGCACATGCACACAATCATCAACACACCCACCCAAACCCGAACGCAAACCCAAGCACCGTTCCTAACTCGGTCTGTTTTTATGCCTTCGTCCATTGTTTTACACTATTTTCATCCTCCTTCCCCTTATTCTGTTGGCGAGGAGCCACTGCCAGACTCTGTGGCTCTGTGGTTTGGTTGGAAAGGGCTCGTTCTCTCGCTCTCTCTGTTCCTTTCTGTCTGGCATAGGTGCAGTGTTGGGCCCTTGCGTCTGAAGCAGACACACAAACACGCTCACACGGCTCCCTTCGCACGCGAGGTGCCGTGTGGGCCGTGGTCTCAGACATTCTCAGGTGGTGACTTCAGGAGAGAGCGTCTACATCCACAGGGCTCCTGGGAACTGTTCCTTTTGGAGGTCTAGTCAAGGGAAAGGAGGGTTCCTTTCCTCTCTTTCTCTCTCTCTCTCTCATAGTGTTTGCTCACTCTTTTCTCTCTCTCTTTCGGTCCACTCTTGGCCGTTTTGGGCTGCCGATCATCTGGTGCTGATTACAGTCCTGCCTCCCTTGTTTACATGAGCGATGAGCTGATGAAGTCTCCTCACTCGTTTTGCTCTCATTTTGTCTCATCTTGTCTCTTCTGTTTCGCTCTCTCGTATCTTTCATCTATTTCTCTATAGACTGTTTCTCGTCTCAGCTCATCTCATCATTTTGCTTTTGTCTGGTTCTTTCTCATTCAGTCTCATATCATCTCTGTTTTTCCTGTCTATCTCTCTATTATTTTTGCAGTCATCTCTCGCATCTTGCCTCTGTTTCTATGGCAAGCCGTTTTAACTTTTATTCATTTCCAGGATATGAATCCTTGATATCAACAATTCAATTTTCACTAGTTAAAATGATAGTTATTGATATCAGTAATTAGATTTCTACTAGTAACAATGGCTATTTTTGATATCACAAATTACATTTCCACTAGTAACAGTGCTAATTCTTGATATCCACAATTACATTTTCACTAGTTAAAATGATCATTCTTGATATCAACAATCGAATTTCAACTAGTAAAAACTATAATTCTTGATATATGTAATTGTATTTTCACTAGTGAAATGTCACCATAGGCTGCCATTCAAAATCAGTTGTTGATATCAAGAATTGATTTCTTACTAGTTGAAATTCCAGTTTCACATATCAGAAATACAATTCTTACTAGTAAAAACCTTTATTTTTGATATCAAGAATTAAACTGTCACTAGTTGAAATGTCTATTCTTGATATCCACAATCGAATTGCTACTAGTAACAATGGTCATTTTTGATATCAATAATTCAATTTTCACTAGTGAAAATGTTAATTTCTGATATCATGAATGTGATTGTTACTAGTAAGAAAGCCATTTTAGATATCTGAAATAATATTGATATCAGAAATACATTTTCAGATATCAAAAATGAAAAATTTTACTATAGTAGCAATTCAATTGTTGCAATTCACTTTTATTCATTTCCAGGATATGAATTGTTGATCTCAAGAATTACATTTTTGATATCAACAATTACATTTTTTGATGTCAACAATTTAATTATTGATATCAAAAATGTAATTGTCACCATAGGCTGCAATTCAAAATCAACTGTTGATATCAAGAATTGATTTCTTACTAGTAGAAATATAATTTTTGATATCAATAATTACATTGTTACTAGTAAAAATGCGAATTACTGATATCAATAGTTCAATTGTCACTAGTTAAAATGTCTATTCTTGATATCAACAATTCATATCCTGGAAATGAATAAAAGTTAAAACGGCTTGCCATACTGTTTCACTCTTGTTGATTTCTCTTTTAGTTCATCTCCTATTTCTCTTGTCTGTTTTTCTCTCATTTTGTTTCATTTGTCTCTCATTTGCTTGTTTTGTCTTTTTTCATCTTGTCCCTGTCTCTGTCTCATTTTGTCTCATCTCATAATTTCTTGATTTCTCTCTGGACTTGTTCTTTTTATAGTTTGTTTAGTCTCACCTCATCTCGTCTCCTATATTTTTCTCGTCTTTTTCTTTCTTTTGGTCTTCTCATCTCCTCTGTTTCTCCCATTTATCTCTTTAGTGTTATTCTATTCCAATCTCATCTCATCTTTTTTTCTCACCTTGTTTCTTTTTTCTCACTTTCTACCTCATTTCGTATCCAGGTTCTCTCATCCATCTGCTTTTCTATCATTATGCTTCATCTCAATTGTTTCCCATTCATGAATTTGCCATATTTTGCCTTTTCTCGTCTTGTCTCACCTACTCTGTTTTTGTCTCATTTTGTTTAATCTGAATCGCCTCTTTCCGTTTCTCTCTCATCTTGTCTCATCTCCTCTGTTGTTTTCTTGCCTGTTTCTTTCTCATTTTCTTTATTTCTCCCTCTCGTCTCATCTTGTTTCCTCTAACTTCCTCTAGTTTTTCTCTCATCCCATCTCATTTCATCTCACCTCCTCCGTTTCTCTCTCTCTGCTGTTTTGCACTCACTTAGTCTCTTGCTTCTCCTCTCTCTGTCCCTTTTTAGCCTTCAAACCAGCACAGAAAACCGAGCCTCTGTTTCCCAAGGAGTGAGTAATCCCTCTCTCTCTGTCTGTAGCCAGCAACTGTGAATCACATACTTAACTGCGGGAAAACACAATTCAAACTGAGTACTTAAGAGAGGTCTCTCAGGCCTGCTGAATTCGAGAACGCCCTCCGTGAACCCCAAGAAACCCAGATCAGTTCTGTGGATAGTCTAAAGAGAAGTTGTATTGGGTCTGTAAGTTCTCGTGAAAACTTTTTGGCCATTTCAGGGTCAAATATGTTGGTTCAAGACTTGAAAATGTGTTATTTTGTGTGGCAGTGAAGTCGCTAACCATTATATGCAATTATGCAACATGTTTTTTAAGGGTTCGAGCACACGCTCTGCACTGTTCTTCAGCTGTGGGTGCTCTCTTTCCACAATTAGAGCCGTCAATCTCTTTTTCCTGCCAAATCTGCTTTATTTCTTCCCTCAAAATTGTCCAAAATCCTAGTGCTTCGTGTTCCAAGGTCAGCTTTTGATTCTTGCCTCGGAAATTGACTTGACAGAATGTGCAAAGGAGTGACTGAGCAAAGGAGTTTCCGGCAGAAGCGCTTTTTCATTCAGCAACTGTTGGCTGCCTCTATGCATTTCCAGAGCGTCATTAACGGACATTTAGGATGTATTTTCTCTGAAAACTCAACTAAGTTTCCACTCTGTGTTCCACGGCACACCTGCTTGAGCTCGGGCAAAAGTTGAATAATGTAAAATAATATGGAATGCTAATCAACCATCACATTTCAAGGAAGTGCCATCACCTTGTTATTTTACTCATTTTCTAGCAAAAAAACTTCCACTTTGGGAGTAAGCGGGAGCATTTCATATATAGGAATTTGAATACAGTGAAATGGATTTCCGTATTGGATTGGATTAAAAAAAAAAAAACAGTTACACTTTATTTCGATAGTCCACTTTAGACATTCTATAGACTAAAGGTAACTACAACAACATATCTACTAACTTACATTGAGGGTTACTTGTAGTCCTTAGTGACTATTAAGTGTTAGCAGATATTAAGCAGACAATCTACTATCACTCTAATGACTGGTAGTTGACATGTAGTTGCAAAGTTACTTAGAGTTAGTAGAATGTCTAAAGTGGACTATCAAAATAAAGTGCCACCTGAAAAACAAACTGGAATTGCATGCAGTGTAGGCAGTAGGCAGTTCTTGGCCTCAAAAAGCTGTCCTTGTTAGCACATCCATCTCCCACGCCGGAGACCCAGGGGCCAGTTTCACAAAGCTATTTTAGACCGGTCTATAGTGCTAGACTAGTCTAAAATTTGCTCATAGACTAGTCTAATGAAAGTTAGACTGTTTCACAAAAATAAAGACTGACTTAATTTAGACCAAAAAAATTAGACACCTTACCCCCAGGCTAACTTAGGTCTAAGACTCTATGTTACCTTGGCAACCAGCAGTAACAATCAGTTACATTACAGACAGCCAAAAGAAAAGGGAAAATGGCTCATAATTTAAACATTTCTTCTTGTTACTACATTCCCAGGTAAAATGTCCTTGTAACTGTTAGGGCCGTTACATAGTCAACGCGCTCCCTTTCATACGCAAGCGTCACGATGTGTGAAATGCAATACACCGTGACTGCTCAAACAGGGGGTAACGTTAGTAGAGTCATAGCTCTGAATGACCGTCTATTTCGCTTCAAACGCTCGCTTTATACGCGCGTCCTATTCGCCTTGGACGCGCGAATGGATTCAAAATGTTCAAGCGTCGAACTAGACGCGAATTTGACGCTCTATTCGCGCTTGGTGTGAACGCTGCATAATAACAGGCTGCGATGTCAAGATTGCAATGCTGAAATGTGTGTGTGTGTGTGTGTGTGTGTGTGTGTGTGTGTCAGAGAGAGAGAGAGAGGCACGGGCGCGATCGAACAGTGGAAACATAAAAACATACTCCGTCATTTATACTCCTCCAACAAACACATGTTTTCCGCTGGGGTAAACTGCACTGAGCGGTTGAATGCGCTTACTCGATCCGCCATGTTTTTTGTTTTGAAAAGTGTCTTATTTTACCCAGAATGCATTGCAGTGTAGTCCTACTTAAGATAGTCAGAGTCTTAAGTGCTTTGTGCAACGGTCTGATTTAGATGTCTATCTGAAGTCTGACTATCTACTATATTTAAACCATAGTCAAAGTCTATCTTTGTGAAACCGGCCCCAGGTTTGAATCCCGCTTGGAGCGGGTCGAGTAGGACCAGTTTCATCTGGTGCCGTTGACCTCGATGGGAGTAAGATTTAAGGCTGATTTTTACTTCTGCGTCGGACCTACGACGTATCCTCTACGCTGTAGACCACGCGTCGGTTTTCATTTATACTTCTGCATCGCTGTCCGCGTTGACGTGCAATTGAAACTCAAGGGAGGGGTTCTAGCAAACCAATCACAGAGCTTGCGGTCCGTGTAGAATTGACGCGTTGTTACAAATTGGGCTTTAGGGGGGTGAGTGTAACGGACATAGGCCAGTAAGAACTATGCATGCTCACTCCCCTGGCTTCAAGAAACATGCTAGCGGCTGCAGTCTTTGGCATCCTTTTTAGCGTATCCGCCTCCCACACTGGAGATGCCAGTTCGAGTCCCACTCGGAACAGGTCCAGTAGGATCGATTACATATGGCTACACAAATATCCTTTTCCATTTTAAATGATCATGCCAGTTGTGTAGCATCACTGAAATCCAATTAATTTGATTATTATTTTATCAATTGACACCCTGCAGGAAAAAGACAGGAAAGACTTACCAGGGCTAAAAAGAAATAAAGACATAATGTGGTCATATTTGTTGCTCTACGCATCGGGTTGTTGTATCAGGGCGACTTAAGCCAGCATGACACCATCTGATGGATTAAAGTTGACATTTATTAAATTGAGTCTTTGCTCTCTTGGTGGCCCCTGACACTTTAAATACTCTCTCATTTGTTCTCACTTCACCTGTGTCAGTTTTACTCGGTCAATTTCAAAGTACCTTATTGGAATTTTCTTTACATAATAGGTTCCAATAACAACAACAAAAATCCATTACAGTGGTTACATTTGTTTTCAAAATATTCATTTTTTTCTCTCTCACACAGGTTTTTGTGAACAATATCCATGTGTTTGACCGATTTCTTTCCATATCTGTAAAAAAAAAAAAAAAAAAAGTAACTCGCCGAACATGTGCACAGACTGAATAATAGCATAAATCAAATCCTACGGTTGCACCACATGGTAAAACCACAGAAACATGACTCATGGTAGCCATTTTTCAACGTCATGCTGTTTGGATGAAAAGCTTGGAGAATTTTGCCGCGTGTATATTGTAGATGTCACACATGAGCTGTCGTTAAACTCAAAACGTAAGATTTCCATCAAATACTTATCACTATGAATCACAACGCTCAAACATAGTTGTTTCTGTCTAACAACAACAACAACAACAACAAAAAAGTGGATTTTCCAAAAGATATGACCTGTTTATTTAGTAACAGTTTCATAGTTTCAGTGATGCTTTTGGTGAAGTAATAATGACAATAAAATGTATTTACCAATCGGGTAAGAAAAATGTTGCAAGATATATTGAGATGAAAAACATTTTATTAAGCTTTATTTCTCTATCTTGTTTTAAGAATGTTCATAAATTCACTGGAAACAAAACAAAAAATACTGATTAGGAAAATATTTTATAATAATTTAGGTCCCAGATTTGCCATACTGCGTTACCAGTGATTTCAGATTAATAAAACTGTATCAAAGAGGGTGAGATATAAAAATAGATGAAGAGAAAGAATGATTGTTTGGCCCAGAATGTGAGAGGTGTGGTTGTACCAGTGGTACCAATGATTGATACCACTGGTGGTACCAGTGATTTCAGATTAATAAAACTGTATCAAAGATGGTGAGATATAAAAATAGATGAAGAGAAAGAATGATTGTTTGGCCCAGAATGTGAGAGGTGTGGTTGTACCAGTGGTACCAATGATTGATACCACTGGTGGTACCAGTGATTTCAGATTAATAAAACTGTATCAAAGAGGGTGAGATATAAAAATAGATGAAGAGAAAGAATGATTGTTTGGCCCAGAATGTGAGAGGTGTGGTTGTTTGAAGGCGATCCAGTATAGATCCCTTTATATGCCGTCCAAAAGTGCATTGCTGCTAGCTAGACTCACATTCACATACACAACCACAATAAGAATTCACTCAAAACAGAAGCATCAGTGTGTCTCAAATTATTGTGAATATGTGAAAGCACAACAGATGGGTCTCTGCTGACTTGCACAATTAAGAGATGTGTTTAAAGCTATTAAATTGGCGTTTGATGACTAAAAGCTTTCTGGAGCAAGACGGGAGGAAAAAATAAATATGGTATTTGATGAAGTGGCTATAAATGAGACAAACAGCTGTGTTCATTAGACAGCTGTAATATTCTTGTGTGTTAGCATGTCATTTCTCACATTTGAGTATAAAAGAGGGAGAAATACAGACAGCGAGAGAGGTGCCAGCTAAACAAAAGGCACAACTCCTTACTGCAATACAGTATTGGTAACATAAGAATTTGCTCCAGATGAATATCGTTGAATTTCGGCGTGTGATTGCGCAACACAATTTTACTCATTCCCACAGATTTTGTGCTCACACCCAAAGTGCACGCAAATAAAGCCGTCTCTCAGTAGTAAATTGAGTTCTTTTTTGCTGCTTATTGCGCTTAAACAGTCAAATACACACTAAATAATGTCAAAATGCCAGTCTTGGTGAGTATTCACGGTAACACAGTCAGTTATGTTTTAAGTGAACGTAAACAGTTGAGAAAGAAAACGCATAATGTAACGTGTATAATGGATCTATGCGTCAGGTCTTAAAGTGACAGCAGCCTACCTGCTGCCAAATATTAAAAATGTGAATATGGCATGGTATCGATGTCAAAATAGTGGCCAGCGAATATGTTGAGTGCTAGTAACTTTGGAAAACCACTGCTTGCAACTATAGCAAAGTGAAAAAAACAAACAAACAAAAAACCCCCACTAACTATTTTAGTAACCATCTGTTATTGGAATTTATATTTAGGAATTTTTCCTAGGAACCACATACCTGTACGTATAACACTCTAGCAACCGGCTCAGAATGCTTAGGAAAGACCTACTGTAGCAACATAACACCCTAGCAATGATGGTGGTAATTTTTGCAAGCACTCACATTTCCTAAAGACAGGTTTAAAACTCCACAATTTTTCTTCTTAAGAGTTCCTGTTCAGCACCCTCTCTCTGAACCCATCAGAGCCTCTCTGCGTTCCTGTCTTCACCTGATTTTGTCTGTCTGTCTCTCTCTCTCAATATCTCCGTCACCTTCCCCTCTATATGTCAGTCATGCCTAACTTTCATTTTTTTCTCTTTCTCATGGCACATTTCTCCTGATTCATCACTTCTCTGCACATTGATTTTTGACCCTTCCTCCTTTTTGCATCGGTTTAATGCTAACCCTCATTTCCTCACTCATCCCATCACTGTAATCTCTTCCAAAGTACCCAGCACCCTTCAAGCCCGTACATCTTTCTTACTCACAAGGTCAAACCTGCACCTTCAGATCTATTTCAGGTTTCTCCAAAAACCCAGTTCCAATGTTCTTCAGTTTTGAAAGCCTCTCATACTGCCAACATCTCATAACCTAAAACAAACCCAAAAAGAACAGGATCATTGCAGGTCAACACCACATGCCCCAACAGGCTTGACCTCAAAGACATTTCTGATCGAGCTTCTTTAATAAAATAAGGACTGGTGAACACTTACCTTTTTTCTCCATCCAGTCACAATGTACAACATCAAAAATCTTTTACATCAAAATGTACAGTACACATATTAAGGTTGTCAAGACTGACAGTGTTGACTGAGCACTCATGTCTTGTCCTGACATCCCAATGATATGACAAATTGATACCCCACAAACCTAAGTAGAGACTGCGAGAACTTTGTCAAAGCCTAAGATCCATCGTAACTTAGATCAATCACCATCAGTGAGCCTTTAAACTATGTGACTGCCAATTTTGCTCTATGACAAAAGACTTTTCAGGACTCTCGGAAGTCATACATTTTTTATCTATTTCTTTACAAATGTTGCTTTTCATATTGTACGATGTAACCCTTGGGCACAAGTCAAGGCAGACATCAACAATCTTTTACGTCAAAGAGTATGATATGACTTTGGTCAAGATTGACAGCGTTGACAGAACAATCACGTCACATTCTGACATCCCCAATAATACGACAAATTGAAATGGCACCGGCTGGCCCACTGTAAAAGTATCAGATTTTCAAAATGTGAGAGACCACAAACATGATGATCAAAAAAATCATAGATTTAACAGTTTTGTTTGCCGCGACCTGACCAAGACAGCACAGATTCCATTCAACCAGAGTCTTGACTGTGAATACGGGAAATCTCGCGAAATCTCTCATGGTCAAACGTGACTTCGGAGTAAACAAACATGGCAGACGACAGGCAAGAAGAAATGGCAATAATAGGGTCTGGACTGCTTTTTACAGAAAATTCACGGAAAAAAGAAAAGGGTTAGGATGACGTTATGCGTCCGTCTTCCGTCAGCTCGCTTTCTGATTGGGTATCATTTCGTTCCACATGACAGTCTACAGATTTGATATGCGTTTATGTCCTATCCCCACGCAACGATCGCTTCCTGATTGTAAACATCCAACATGTTTGGATATTAAAACACCTCACAACACAGGAACATCTGATAATCGGGACTTTACCTAGAATTGTCAGAAGGGAAGAATTGGGCCCAAAATCGTCCTGATTAACTTGTAGTGTGTGTGTGTGCCTTAAGACTGTCAGAACTTCGTCAGAGCCTAAGGTTCATTGAAAAGGCCTAAGATTAATCACCATCGGTGAGCCTCATCAAAAATCTTTAATGTCAAAGTGTACAATATACATGTTATGACTGGTCACAACTGACAGTGTTGATGGAACAATCATGTCACGGTCTGATAATACACCAAATTGAAATGGTACTGCACAATCATAAGTAAAAAAAGTAGAAGATATCATACGAGCAGTCTTATTGCAGAACTGCAGAACAAAATCAGATACTGCCCGAACTTTGGCAGAGCTTAAATTTCATAGCAGAGGCCAAAAATTAATCTCAAAAACTGACTGCCAATTTTACTCAACAACAAAAGACCTTTTACAACTCCCGAAAAATATTTCAGTCTGCAAAATCATGTAAGTTTTGCTCGTGAACCTCTTGGTTATGTTAGTCCACCAGCTAATCCAACCAAAACTAGCATGGAAATCTAGTCTAGAAGCTAGTTTTTGATTTGATATTGGTTTGTCAGACTTGTTTTTGCAGAGAAGAGAACTCACACCTAGGAATTCCTGCTCGCTACAAGTGACGGAAAACCGCTTGGAGGAAAGCAAACCGACACACTCTGTAAGCCTTAGTCTGGATATAATTCTTGCTAATGTTATTTCTCTTTCCAGGTCACACCCTGCTAATGAACACAGCATTGGTCACTTTTCAACTGATTGCCGGTTGCATCTGTTCTGCATTACAAAAGAAGTTAGTGCGAAGGAGTACTTGAGCTCACTGAATGAACTTTCTTACATGAAGACCAATCTGGACATGCTACTTTTTAAACCTTGGGGTGCCCACATTGTACAGGACAGCACATATTTTGGTGAACACAGTAAACAAACCTTTTCGAAAATGACCATGTGGTGAAAATTGAACAGTTTTGACTGATGATTGGTAAACCATGGGAAAATTTAGACCTATTGGTGGGAAGTTGCCAAAGAGGCTACGCTAAGGGCAAGGCTTGTAAACAGGATAAAGCGAACTGTTCTCAGACAATGATCTCTATGTTTTGCTCATGGGTATCAGTTAAAGTTTTCACAGATGGGTGAGGAACCAATATTGTGGCAGATTTACTGCCACTGGATTATGGTGGCGCTTTCCGAAGAGTTATGTTGCTTAGCATCGCACCAGCGCGTATAGCTGCGTGAGCCATCTGCCTCCATTTCCTGTCAATCAGTCTCTTTCTGGCATTTTGGGATTGATCTGGGTGTGTGGTCTTTCATTGAAATCAGGGGGAAGTTTGGCTGTGCTTCTGTAGAGAGCTGTTAAAGTCCTGGAAGAGGCCAGGGAATTTTTTAGCGGTTTCCCGCAAGTGGAGATAGAAGGGCAAAGTAGCGCACACACACACACACACACACACACACACACACACACACACACACACACACACACACGCACACACACGCACACACACACACACACACACACACACAAACATGTATAAACACCTACTGTCTTCCAAATCCGTCAATCCATAAAGAGAAACTAGCTTGCACGAAACATCATGCTCAAGGGTAAATGTAATACATAGCCTGTCCAGCAGGTGGCGGTGATGATGTGGTTAATGAGGGCAGAGACATATTTTGAGATCTCGGCTAACAATGACATATCTAAAAGAAACGAAAATATATATGAATTATAAAATCTTGCATGGATCAAATGATTTCTGTATCTCCTTTTAAACAGGGTTTCCCATCCTGTGGTCCACAATCACCTATGGGTAAAGATGAAAGATTTACACTTTAAAAAAAATGCTGTTTCATCCCATTTGGGGTCAAATATGGACAAACCCAACCGCTGGGTTTTAATTAAATAAAAAAAAATTAAACCAATGGCTGGGTTTGTCCAAATTTGACCTCAAATGGGATGAAACAACCCAGCATTTTTTTAGAGTGAATTATGAAATTTAAAGTTAATGTCGGTAAAGTCTATATATTAAAAGTTAAATGTGGTCTTTTGGACCACACTGTACACTGTATTTGGATTTAAAATATTGTCATAATACATTTAATGCAATTGAAAACCATATATAACATATGTATTATAATTGACCATTTATGTACACTAAATGGCCAGAAGTTAGTGAACACAGTTATATCTCAGGTGATTGATTCTCATCTTTCTCTTTGTCTGTTCTTCCTTGTCTTTACATGCTGCATTTACATACCCATTTTTTATGGCATCAAACAGATGTTTGCACAGCTTTAAATTTGCCATTCATCTCACAAATTGTCAGCAGAGACTTGCCTGTATGAGAGCCGCCCTGTATGACATAAAAATAAAGATGGTGATGAAAGTTAAGCTGACTCAAAAAAAACAAACACGTGCACTAGCTCAGATACTGTCATAAAGAGAAAACATATTGGTTTAAAGCGTACAAACCCAATACTCTGATTATAATCACAGGGAATAATTCACTTTGATTATAAGGTGGCGCTTTATCATATCAAAACTCTCGGGTAAAGCTGAAATGCCTCTGAAGTGACTAAAATGACTTCAGAAGATAAACTTGCCGTGTTTTAGATGAACTGGTTTGTTTGAAGGAACTTTAAGGTGGTGATAAAATGTCAAAGTCTCTAATAATATTTGGTTTCTGAAATGAAATTATGATTTATTTATTTAGCTAATTACCATCTCAAACCAAGCTAGAAATTAACAAATATCAGTGAAAGTCGGCCTCCCACTGCACAGAGTAAAATGAAATTTAATTGTTGGCAAATTAGCTCCAGAAATGTGTGTGTGCCGCTGAAAACGAGCACTAAAACTGCCATTTATCCGTGTTGTAGGTAATTATATGTATAATATACAAGAATAGACATAAACTATTTGTTGTACGTCTTCAGTTGTGATTATGCTAGCATTATTCATTTATTAATCAACATATTTCATTTCGATCAAATTATGGCTTTGTGACGTAAATATGCCATAAATGGTTTGCTAGCGTTAGCTTAGCTGATATCATTATAAATGAAGCTAATTTACATTACATTCATTTTTTTTTAGCAGATTATCTCTTGGCCACATTTACTTACACACAGGTCAAATATGTCAGTTTACACCGCAAAAAAACATTTTAATTTATTAAATCTTTAAATTTACAAAAACAATTGATAAAGAGTAGCAGTTTACTGTCAGTATTGTTATTCTCCTCAACGTTTGAATGGCCACCCACATCACACACAAACAGCTACAGCCACTAGAGGGCACTATCATACTGTAAACGCAGTCCTATCCAGGTTTACCCTCAAAACAAATAACATTTGTTTCTTCTTCACTCCATCCGGCCAATACTTAAGCTTTTATTGTGATATTTCCATCTCTGGCGTATAAATGTTTAAAATTCCTGGTGGGGAATGAAGTTGAGTACTTATTACGGTGGCGCTGTCTTATATAAAAGTTCAGGCTTGCAGTCATAACTGAAAGAAGTGCAAATGGTTTGATAATGGCCTTTATAAAAGGAATCATTTCTATTTCATAAAATGTCTGACAAGAGGCGATGTCAATAATTGATGCTGGAGTGTTGCTAACTGTCTGTCTTGCGTCAGTCTTTCGAATTGATAAAGTTTGACAAGAATACAGGTTGTCATTTCTGTTGACTATCGATTCACTGTTAAAGAGAGGAAGAGACACTTCAACAAAGATTTCCAGGAAGTGACACAGCAGGGACAGGTGGCATGCTGGGAATGAGGAGGACTGGATTGATTATGACAGCTGGGTGTGGGAAACAGAATGACTGATATGAGAAAAATATTGAACGCGCCATGCAGAAGGTATTTATACTATAGGGAACCAGCATATAAGCAAATTCCAATTGGAAGTGAGCATGCCTATGTCTTTCTCACTTTGAAGGGCAAAACACGGCCATAAACGATTAAAGGGATACTCCACCGCAGTAAAAAGTCACTCCTGTTCCTCTTTCCACTATTGACAGAAGTGAGAGGAAGAGGATCAGGCGTGACTTTTTACTGTGCCGAGTCGAAGTACTTACAAAAGTGCTATTACGCCATACATTATAGTTATCCTTTTTAACCCGCTTAGAAAAGCACCACGTTTTATTTTGTGTCACCATACTTGGTCGTATAACTACTCGTGTAACTGTTTTTAAATAGGGAAAACGTTGATGTGTTTGGTCACTTCTAAATTCATTGCTGTTAGATACCATTGCATATACAGGGGTAAGCTAACTTAGCTAAGTGCTATCAAATTGTCACCGCGCACTAGAGCGATTGAGTGCACACACTGAGATGAGAGAGGTATGTATCAACTCGTCTTAGTTAAGGGAACAACATAGTTTAATATGAAAAAACGGTGGAGTATCCCTTTAAATTACTTCCTTGAAGTGACCATTGCATGTTCCCGTTGCTAACGGACCTGTGGAAGGGCCCTTCATGAAGGAATTCAGTTGATTACTTTTGTTTGCAACGCTCCTATGATGACCCCCTTCCCGAAGTGCCCTTCAAGGGTGCAAAAACGACATTAAATGGTGAACGAAGGGAACTCATTGCATTCTATGGTGAAAAGTATATATAAAACTAGTTTAAAATAGAAAATGATTGTAATATAAAATAATACTGGTTTAATTTTTTATTATTATTAAAATAAACTGTTTAATAATTCCAGAATGCATTGTGACAGGCTCAGTGAACAAATAATGGAGGAGAAATCAAGAACATATTTCAATCAGTATTGAAAAGTAATAATTAAAAAGTGGCTTAACATAAATTACAATATAGATTTATAATAATTTCATTTTTATAAAAAATATTTTAAATGAACTATTTAAAAATGCAACATGCTCAGCGATAAATAAAAATCTAAGATGGCAGGTGAAGTGAGAACATATTCAAAGGATATACAAAGTCGTTGACAAAGTAGTTAAAAATAATAATTATAATAGAAAAATAGTCATTTTTATTAAAAATGATTTTATAGTGAACTGACAACCGGAGCATGTAATGCGATAGGCTCAATATTTTTTTATTTTATATTTCATTGAAAAGTAAGACGTAAATTTGACAAATTAACCAAAATTTGTTTTCTGTGCTTTCTATTTTTTTTTCTTACAGTATTGTGCTGCTAGCTTAGCTACATGCTAATGTCGAACTCCATTTAGGCCTATATCAGTTGAGTCTCCCATGTGGCGCTTGTAAAATTAATATAAAAAGAAAAACTGAGGAACAATAGACAGATTGCCATGGATGGAGACAGGGTGGGTGGTTGGAAAGTGGACTTGACTGATGGATGAACATACCTGAACTCTCTCTCTCCGTCTTGATAAGTACTGGCATCAGCGGAATAGAGCAAGCTGTCCTGTCAGCCTTAATTGCAGAGGAGCGGAGAGGTGAAGGAAAAGCCTCCTGGGGTGGAGCACGACATATAGAGACGAAAGATCCACCGCACACAGGGATGAAGTCAATCGGCAGTGAAGGTTTAGCAGGGTTCTGTCTCCAGGTGATGAATGTGTTAAAGGAATAAAGGGAAAATGTGTCATTATTTGCTCATGACTATGTTTAGATGAAAAAAAATAAGGGAGTTCCCCTAGGGTCTGTGTTGGGGCCTCTTTTATTTGCTATTTATGTTAATTGTCTTCTCGCTCTGAATTACTATACATTTTGATAACTGTAGTAGATCATAGTAGCAGTTATACACATACAGAAACTTTGCATCGTCTGCACAGTATGCATAATGCAAAAATAGATAGTATGAGAAAAAAGAAAGATGAAAGAAAAGCTTGTGGCATCCTATGGATGTAAGAGAGAAGGAATGCTGGGAAGGATGCAGGGCAATTACACCGCTTTTAGAATCATGTTTTTGCTTTGAGTTTGTGACAACCAATTTTCCATTCAGACAGCAAAGAGGAGGAAAAGAAAAAGAAATCAAAAGACAAAGAAAAAAGTGGCTAAATAGAGATTTCAGAAATGTCTAAAGCCAGATCAGACTTTAAAGGGATAGTTCACTTTGAAATAAAATTTTGGTATGTTTTAGCTTACCTCAAGGGCATCCAAGATGTAGGTGTCTTTTTTTTCCGCAGTAGTTTCATTTTTTATATTTTTAGGTCAAACCGTTCTTGTCTGTCAGTCGTATAATGCAGGTCTATGGTCACTGTCTCAAAGAGCATGCACAGAGTCCAAATTAAAACAATTCCCCATCGTCCAAATTAAACAATTCCCCATCGTAAGTACACATTGATGGCCTAAGACACGAAACGAGCGGTTTGTGTGAGAAAACGAACAGTATTTATATCGTTTTTACCTCTTATACACAGCCACGTCCAAGTGATCTGAGGGCGTTCGCGCATCCTGGTGTGTGACATGTACACAGACTGGTGCATAGATATATACACTAGATGTCGCCTCAAAGACATTCGTTCCAATGAACTGCTGTAGCCAAGGCGACATCTAGTGTATATATGTCTATGCACCAGTCTGCGCACACAGGAAGCAGGAAGCGCGCGCGCCCTCAGATCGCTTGGACGTGGCTGTGTTACAAGAGGTATAAACGATATAAATACTGTTCGTTTTCTCACACAAACCACTCGTTTCGTGTCTTAGGCCATCAATGTGTACTTACGATGGGGAATTGTTTAATTTGGACGATGGGGAATTGTTTTAATTTGGACTCTGTGCATGCTCTTTGAGACAGTGACCATAGACCTGCATTATACGACTGACAAACAAGAACGGTTTGACCTAAAAATATCAAAATTGAAACTACTGCGGAAAAAAAGACACCTACATCTTGGATGCCCTTGAGGTAAGCTAAAACATACCAAAATTTTATTTCAAAGTGAACTATCCCTTTAAGTTTTGACTTAAAAGCATAATAAATAAAATGTAAATAAAAGATTTTGGAGAAACAGAATAATATATTATAGTATGTGTGTATAGTATGTATATACAAGTATGTGTGAATATGTGAGCAAACTGAACTTCAACACAAAATCAAATTCTCAGCCTGCTCAAGCTTTATATAGTCACTTGATAATAAGCAATGACAGCACCATAAATAAGACATCAAAACATCCGTGAGTCTGTGTATTTTTGTGAGTGTGTTTGGGCAGTCCAACTCGAGCTCTGAACTTTGACTTAAGCCATTCGCTGTCTGTCCCAGGAGAAATCTGTGCCTAAGGGTGAACTCGGGCTTCATTATATTATATACAAACACATGCAGAAACACACAGACACACACACACAAACAGAAATCTGCCCTAAGGCCTCAGTATTCCTACCGTATCATCACTCCGCCGGTTCTCTCACACACATATACAGATGCATCTTGACTCAATATTTGGATTTCTTAAAAAACACAAAACCCATCTGAATTTAGATACCGTAGCAAAGAAAAATGAGTCTAATATGATCATTTAATTAACTGATGGCAACAGATGTGAAATTGCTAATGTGTGTGTGTGTGTGTTTTCTTCACTTATACGTTTATACTTTTCAAGCTGTAACTGTCAGGCTGGATTTTCGTTCCTCCTTGACTTCCTGTTCTAATAAATATGTTTCCTGTTTGTTATGGCTGGTGGGCGCAGATACATAACCAACATAGTATGCCGAAAACCCAGTGGACACTCAAATTTCTTCTTTTATTGGCAGGTTCATAAATATGGACGCCACAGTAAGCTGTGTGCTTCAATACTTTCATGTAGGGAGGTTAAACAGCATGTTGTTCTGGACACACACCAATGCTCAGCCACTGTAGCATTAAAAAAGAATGAACAAAGCAAGATACCTTGGGAATTTCGCTCCAACACGAGTCTTTTGAGTTCTGAATCTGGACTGAAATTACATTTATCAGGCAAGAATTACTTGTTCCTCATCTATTCATTTAATTGAATAAATCCAAAGGTAATAAATCCAACACTGTAAATGTTGACATTACTGTAAAAACTGACAGAAAATATATATATATTTTTTTAACACAATTAACAAAACAAATCTTATGATTTGGACAAATGTTTCGCTTTAAAACTTTGATACGTACAAGTGAATCTCTATGGCAGTAAAGCCATCTGCGATAAAACACGACTTTCAAATACTGCCACTTCAATTTCAATCAACTGAAAGTGTGTTATTTGGGATTTCGCGTGTAATGAGTGGCAATTACCTTTCAGCCGCTTTGCCAAGGCTTAATGGTGCATTGGAAAAGGTTTAAAAACATTCATGTGTAAGAGGGATCTGTCTAGATCCATAGTTGCAGGGCTTCAGGTAATTTGTTTCTGGCAACATTTAAGACCCATATAGCCGAAACACCTGTGCATGCTGGCACAAACACGTACCAATGCCCACAATGAATTAAAATACTCCCATAACCTCCACAGAAACAAACTGCCCAGAAATACTGAAGAAGTGGACATCACCTAACGCCCTAGACTCACATAACAGGTCTTTTTAACTTGTAGCAAAAATCACTTTGCGGCTTATTCTAGGCCAAGAAACATCTATTTATGGTGGGCGTAAATGTTGCGTCTTTAGCCTGATGTGAGAGGAATTACATGGAAATTGTTTGTTGAGCAGGGCTATCTGAAATAGATGATAACACAAAAAGAGACTGGTGTAGAGTAACTCTTTCAAAATATGGCTCGACAGTCCCTGTGAATGGTTGTACAACACCAGAGAAACTGGTGGAGAATGCAGGCAAACAGATAATTTGTGATTAAAATTTCGAATTCACATGACTGTCAGACAGATCTGATCATGATTTTCACTTCATTTTTGTGTGAAATATGCATAAGATTAGGGGTAGCCAACCTTGCACCTGGAGGGTTGCCTTCCTGCAGACTTCATTTCCAACCCTACTCCAGCACACCTGCTGGTTATTTCAAGTAATCCCGAATGCCATGATTGTGTTTGATTAAGGGATTGTGGACACTGCTGCACCTCAATCGAAACCAATGGGGCGACAGCAGAAATAGTCTTGTAGAAGGTCACCTCAGCAGCAATGTTTTCTATGCATACCTGAGTATACTAGACGTGTGAGTCACTGAAACCTTCTCGACCTAAGGAATCATTGTGTGGTTTGGCAAAGGTGACTGACCCGACCAAATTATGGACTGCGGGAGCCAACGGGAGGACAAGTTACATTGTACAAGAACCTTGAGAAACCTTAGAGAACATGAAGGTCATTACTTGAATCGTGACCTTCCAATGAGTGCTGAAAGTTTAATTTGTTTCAAGAACATTTTGAGAAGTTCAATATTTGTGTAGCGATCCCACGGGGAACGTCAAGGGGAAATGCACATGTACTCACTCAACCTCTAGTGACCTTTGAAGCACTTTTTCCTTCTGTGGAAAATGCGGTGTAATCACACTTTTATGAAGTTATCAGACCTGAAAAGTACAGAAAAAGTGGGATTGAATAGATGGTATTTTCAAAAAACGCAATATCAAAAGTGCTTTACTTACATTGTGTCTTCGGTTTGAGAATAAACTTCTGGCTATAACTGTCTAGTCCACTGTCCTGGGATAGGTTGGATTTGTCTTGCTCAGCTGAAGTTGTGCTTCTTGTTTGGAAACCAAAAAGCCAATTATTTTCTTCATTACTCTCTTGAGTCCACATCGGACGGATTCAATTCCTCTCATGTCCACGTTAAAGGAATTAAACTAGAGTTTTCAAAGCAAACAGTTTCACGGCGGAGTCTTAAAGTTTAAGTACCAGAATGGGCCATGAGTCCAGGGTTTTGCTGCAGACAATCAGACTCTTATTGCTTGCAAAGAGATGATATAAGATCCCTATCCTTCACTTAGAAGTCTAAAGAGATGTGCTTACACCACTCTTGGGCTATAAATAAACCTTCACTCGTCATAAATTAGCATCTCATCACTCTAATGAGCTCAAACAGACTAATATATTCATGAATTCATTCCTTTCACTCCCTGACCTGTCTAATCTTAATGACACAAAGCATTGGATGTGATGACTAAAATACTGTAAATATTTTTTTAAACCCATGTTTTGAAGTGATCACTGATCTCTCTAGACCTAAAAATCCTTTTGGAATTTGTTGATTTGGATTAAGACAACATTTTGTACACTGAATGAATAGATTTCCTTTTTTAACAGATGCCTTAACCTGAGACGCAGCCCAGAGTCTGATGCATGTTCCACAAAAACACATTTGTAAAAACCACAAGCTCAAAACAGATAGCCCGACTGCTACACTGCAAAAAGTGATCAGCTGACTTAAAGGGGGGGGGGGTGAACCGCAAACCTTTATCATTGTGACTGCTCGATCCTTAAGCATTAGACGATCTGCAACTCCGTCGATCTGGGCTTTGTTTATAAAACAAGCATTGTCGAAATGCAGGGAACAAACAGTCTTGCACAACCTCCGTTGATGCTCTGAAAAAACTAACTCCATCCACTGGTCCCTTAACGCCGGGTTCTTTGGGAATCTGTGCAGGGTTGTCTTGCCCTGGCAACCAAAAACCCACTTCTTTGGTGACATTGACTTCCCTAAAGCCGAGCATAGCGCTTTGATGGGCGCACTGCTTTCGCTCTCTCGCTCTGGTCTACGGTTGCGCGCGCGCCCGCGCCCTTCAGGGAGAGGTGCCCTTAGGACCCGTATAAGGAGATTCCGCTACGTCTGAAGTCACACATGCCCATACTCTAAAAAAACTTTCCGAAACTTGTGACAAATCGGAAGGAGCATTTTTGGAACAGAAATACTCCTTCAAACGTACAATTTAATTTTTGAAACTTTGTCCATGTTTAGCATGGGAATCCAACTCTTTAACAGTGTAAAAAACTCAGTATGCATGAAATAGCATTTCACCCCCCCTTTAACTTAAAAAGAGTCAGGAAACCTGTTGCCTTAAAATGAAATAAACAAACTTCATACGTAATTGAAAAAAGTCATTTGACAAGGAATTGTCAAGTTCACATAACTTATTTTTTTCAATTGTACATAAAGTACTATTTTAAGGCAACGAGTTTCCTCACTTTTTTAAGTGATGTGTGTATGTGTAAAATGGTTTATTTCACTGTTTGTTTAGAAAATCAAATAAGTTTTATGATTTTGAAAAGTTAAAAAATGAATAATACATTAATGTTATTGTAAATATTCATGTTAATCTTCCATAAAATTCTAAATTTTTCGTAAAAAATCAGTCTGTTTGTCTATTTCGTTTTTTTATTGATTTGATATTTGTCACAAATTTTTGCTGCTAAATTAAATGTATGATGTTTTATGCTGCAAATTATGTTACTCCACACTGATCAGCAGTGATAGCATTTGCATATACTTATGCTTTATTGTACAACTATTAACTCTTTCCCCGTCAGCGGTTTTTTTTTTTTTTTTTTGAAAAAGTTACCAGCCAGTTTCAGCATTTTTTATCTTTTTCACAAAACTTTCATGGCCATGGTAACTGACTCTGAGTATAAGTTACCTCAAAGCTTGCACAGTCCTATACTTCGTCCTGGGTCGACATTTCATTGGGTAACATTTGGCAGTTTTGATTTCTATGCTGTTGAATGTTTGATGATGGAATTATAGCTTACATGCTTCTATCGCTTGTTTCTGCTTCTTCTTCACTTGTTTTTGAATCAGAAGATTCTAAACTATTTCAGAAGATAGCGCTCCCTACCATATAACAGTGAAAGCATGGATTGTCGGAAAATTCCGTCAATGGCGGGGAAGCATTGTGTCATAAATAATGGAAAATTCCATCAATGGCAGGGAAACAGTTACAAAAATAAGACAATGAATAATTGCGTAACCTTTTGGGGTGCGCATTTGGCCAATGTGACTAAATCTGGCTTGCAACATTTCTAAGTCCTGCCTTTCCCATTCTTCTGCCTATAAATAGTAGCACAACAAAAATGTAATTAAAAAATGATTTATCTAGAGTTTTTTTCTTTCCCAATAACGCAGTATCAGCGCAACTTAAGCACAAAGTGCAAGATTTTCCCAAGACAGTGTGAAATATGTATCTCTCCCTTTCTTCCCTCCATAGTCTTCCTCATTGCCGGGTGCCAATTGGACTTGTAATGTAATGCAAATAGGCTTTTCTCTTCCCTCCGACACAAATAATGGTTCCCTCTTAAGAAGTAGGACTGTGGACGGGAGCGCCTGGCTTTGAAAAATGGCATTGTTATCATGAAAAGTAATTTCTAGGTGAGTAAATTGCTTTCCTTGTTCCACCACTTTTCAATTAGTCAGGGAGAGCTCGTGCGGAGGAGATGCGGGCGGTAATAAAGCAGCCCTTAATTCATGGTATTGTGATATCTGACACAAAAGAGAAACTGAGCCAATTAAAGCCGTGGCGAGGGACACAGCTTATTATACATCCTAAAACCTCTGCAGTCTTTTGAGGCCATATAGTCGGCGCTCTCTCGCTCTTTTTGACTTCCTTGTAATCCCTGACTCATGGTTTTTGTACATGGATGGTTGTAATGAGTAGAAATACACTTAGTTGGCTTTGATTTTTTTTTTCTCTCATTTTATAGGAAATACACACAGTTGTAACTGATCGAAACCCATTAATGAGGTCGTGAATCTCATAAAAACATGTCCAGGTCACAAATCATCCTGAAATCAAATGAAAATTAAGCATATTTTTAGAAACCATTTTCATGCCAATTAAAGGTAGCTCATACAAAAATGAATTCTGCCATCATTTACTCACCCTCACTTCCTTCCAAAACCCATTTGCTGTTGTAATTTTACCATGGAACATAAAATGAGTCATTCTGAAGAATATTACTGTCAAGCTCCAAAAAGGCAAAAATATTTAAGATGTTATTCACTGAAAATCACTGGCATCAAACCTGGTGTGACACTTCAAATCACATTTATAAATCTTATAAAACATTTTTTGAAGTGGTTGGAGGGGAGGGCAAAAAATAAGAAGAATTGATGTCAGCATAGTGTGATATATTTCTTTGGATTAATGTGCATTATTCACAATAAGACCAAGAACATGTGTTCAGAAAATAAATTGAGCCAATTTCAAGTTGACTTTAAAGTTCCAGTAATTTCCTTTCTTGCTTTACTTTTCACAGTTTTGCTTCTGTCCTCACTTGAATGATTTCCTTTCTACTTTTACAGACACACACAAGACTCAAAAGGCACAGAGGAAGGAACAAAACAGAGACGGAGAGCGAGCGCTATGATCCATCCTGTGAAAGTAATCATTCATAATGTGTGTATTTTTGAGATGTAACTCACACAGTGTCTCTGTGTCAGTCACTTTTGCGTCTGTTGTGGCTTCTGCAATCATCTCCGAGGAGGTGAGTAATGGCCACAGCGGGGAAAGAGGAAGGCATCAGATATTCAACACATCGAGTCATCTCTCCTCTGCTGTCTGTACCTCTGGAGGATCCATGAACTTCAAGAAGACATTAGCCTTGCAGATAAAGATGTGCCCCTAAAAAGCAATACAAGAGGGAAACTTTGAAGATGAAGGCACCCATCCATCTTCATCAGATTAACAGAAAACTAAACAGAGATCGGGAATTATGTGGTTTGGATTCCCTCAGTACCGTTGGGTCTGCAGTTTTTGCAAAGCCTAACCACAAAATCTGCCCACACCAGAGCTTATTCTGGCCAAAAACATGTGAACGTTGGGTCGCAACGTGTTTGTCACCCGTCACCCTTAGGAAATTAATTGTGAGAATGTATTCACGCAGGGAGAAGACGTACAGCAGAGGGAATTAAACTTACCCATCCAGTCATATTTGTTATGATGAACTTTGGTTCTGATAACTCGCAAACCAAGCGTCCAATTACGCTCTAGACTACTGGGCCACTTTAGATTTAATTATAGGCAAGAAAACTAATATTACTTGTCACCGCACCTGACAGAGCACGATCTTGGCAAGGCTTGCTGCTCATTAGTGGATTGGGGCAGGAAGTTGCACCTCAGTGATGTACTGTTAGCATCATCCTGACAGACCTTCACTTAATATTTTGCAATATGTAGTCATACACTGGAGGTGAGAAGAAAGGGAGGGAAAGAGAGAGAACTGGTGGAAAGAAAAGAACAAATGAAGAGTTCAGAGGCAAAAGCCTCTAAGTGCCATCTGAAATTTTCTTCTAGAATTATCATTTTTATGAAGCTTGTATATTTAAGTTCAGTAATTTCACTTAAATGACAATTAATAGGTAATTTTCATTGACATTGAAGTGACTTAAATATACGAGCTTGATAAAAATGATCATTCTAGAAGAAAATTTCAGATGGCACTTAGAGGCTTCTTCAAATATTCTTCAAATATTGCTACACATCATAGGTATCACTAGCTCATTAATATTTATTAGGTTTTGAATGTCATTGTGGTTTGACTTCAAGAAAATATACTTTAGTCAGAATTGACGGCATACAGACTGGCTCAATGTCATATTTTTGATAAAATGATATAAGAATGCCTGTTTTCCATAATTTTTTTGTAAAAAAGGGTCCCAAACAGCCCAATGTGTGTAACAGTATATATTTGCACAACAATAATTGAATCTTTGATGAATGAATAAGTGCAATTCACCTTAATTCCACAAGGGGGCAATGTCTGATACACAATGATGAAGTGACGTTTCACTCATAGTTACGGCAGGCAGAAAACAAAAGAATAGGAAGTATCATCAGCAAAACCTAAAATGGCTCAGCGATTTACTGCAGAGCAAGTAGCACAATGCTATAGCTATATTGTTGTATTTTATGTAGGCTATGTTAGTTATACTCTTTTTTATAATCACTCTTTTCCCCTTTAAACTGTTGTTATTTCCCTCCTTGAAGTCATTAAAGCCATCAATCCTTTTTTTATCCTCATCATTTGATGATCACACTCCTCATTTTGTGCTAATAGGAAGTGTCACTCACCATACGGTGGGCCAGGAGAGACGTATCCCCTCCTTTCCCCGCTACTCTTCCCCGCTGTGATTTAACTTTCTGTGGCTAAATCCCTCAATATTAGCCTGAGAACCACACAAAAATGAAAAGGACACATAACTGCAGGGATCCATAGCATCTGACGTAAACAGAAATCTCAGGGTATCTCACAAATGTAAACAGTGGCTCTCACAGCTTTCTGGTAATCCCTAACAGTCGTCGCTATGGGCCTGGCGACGTGTGAACCAATAAGAGTGAAGCGTGGAATGAGTGAACCAATGACAGTGAAGCTGCTCAACAGCTCAACCAATAACAAAACAGCATTCTTTAGTGTCTTTCTGCAAAAACATACCTTTACATCAGATGATTCCTCTCTTGCTCTTGAAAGATAAGAGGAAGGGGCGATAATTTATCACAATGGCCAGGCCTAAAATTATTTTAAACCCCAACCTTATCTTCCTCTCTCATACTGCACATGGAAACTTCTCATGGTGATAAGAATCCATAATGAGATGAGCCACTGAAACATGGCAGCAACAATAGATCATGCTTATGGGAGTTTCCCTGCTAAAATGGGTCATACTTACTCTGTTAACATGGAATAGAGATTTGTTGAGGACTGTGCAAACGGATTGGTCAACGGTCAACAGTTTCAGGCAGTGTTAATATAATTAAAACAGCAGTTAATGACAATGTGTTTCTGGAAAACTTAATACTTAAAATGCTTTTTTTGCTTTTCCTTTTTTGTTTCAAAACAAGTTATTGTATTTACATTAAACATTGCTAAATTTGTCATCTTTTGCCTCAAACCTTTTTTTGCACATTTTAATTAAATGCAATTTACTATTTTTTCATATTTAGCTTGAACGTTTATGTTGGCTAATGTTACTTAACGTTCAACTTAGAACATTTTTTGATGTTTTGTTTTGTTTGGTTCATTATGTCTGAAATAAATTACTTCATTCATTTATTTGTTCAAAGTGACATACAGTCAGCTCATTGACATTTCTAATGTTTTATTTGTTAGCGTTTATGCTAGACGGCTAATAAAGTAACTTACTGTTCGGCCTCATTTTTTTCTATGAGTAAGTATGAATCACACTTTTGAAAGATGATGGTCAAGTATGAAATGGCGGTCAATTCTAAACATCTGTTAGCAAAAAAATTAATAAATAAATAAAAATGAACAAAAACAAAGGCAAAGAGACTCAGCAAGCTCAAGAAGTCTCTGCACATTAAGCTGGAATTGGAGAAGGTAGTTTAAAATCAAGACACACACTGGCTTAAATATTTTAAACAGCTGAAGTTTTAGTGTTTGTTTGCGCTACCAAAATAGTTGCAGCAAACCACGTACAGCTTACTGCTCCTGCATTAGCAAGTTAGCTTGTTTCCTTTGATCGTTCATTATGTTGGCATTCTCATGCTCGGAGGAGCACTGATAGCCTGATCAGGGGCTGTGTTTTCTCTCATTTACAAAAAACACTACAAGAGGTAGTGAGAGACTCAGGTGGATCTTTCCTAGCAGCCTGTTGAGATAATGAGCATAAAATGGCAACATGCACACATACATAAATTAACAAATAGCCAAGAACACAGTTAAAATACAACAACAACAGAACTAAATTAGTCAGCTGGGACTACATGACCGTTTGATTACACACATATGCGAGCAAAAGCAAAACAACTCCCAGCTGATGCAATGAATTTAATCTCGAAGATCTAGCCACTTTAGCCTTCCAAGCTAATGTTAGCAGCCAAGCCTGGACGTGTATTGATTAGCATTGCTGGCTCCACACAGGATTATTTTTTATCATGCATCTTGTTTCAGGGGCTCAGGTGCATTAGCACTCAAATGCCAGATGCACATATTTGAAACAATCAATACGGTAAGTATATTATAAAAGATTCAAAATCCCCTATATCGCTGTTTTTACCTCCTGACATTTAATATCTCATTTTAATGTGATGTCGACAGCCAGACAACTACATAAAATATAAATTTATGTAATTAAGGTCCGCTTTGATATTGAAAGTCATGTCAAACTGTGTCATGTCAAAATTGCATATTTGCATATCAAAACATCCCAAACTATTTATTTACGATTTGAGTACAAGACATTAAATTAACTAGGTTAATTTAATGATTTGTCAGGTCTGTTACTCACACTTCATGACGAAGACTGAATTTCTTATTGCCTGTATTTGATATAAATACATAATACTGACAAAAAAATTATAAGACACATTTTCATAAATATTTATTTTGTCAGGACATAGTGCTACTGTCACAGTTATGTTGAGTTAGTTTGTTTTCATGGACTTTCAGTTGGTTTTCATCAGTCACGTGTTTCTTTGTTTGATTTTCCCGCCAATCATCAGTTGTCATGGACACTCATCTAATCATCACACCTGTTCGTTATCATCTCATTATCACTATATATTTAAGTTCCTCCTTGATCACTGTTCAGTGATTATTAATGTTTATGCCTTTTTGTTTTATTAAACTATCTTGATATCGATCCCGTGTTCATCTTGTGACAGCTAATTTATATGATATATAACTATATTTCTGCTTATTTTATTATGTATTTTAATATAGATTTTACTAGGGCTGTCAATTTAACATGATTAATCATAACAAAAATAAAGTAATAAAATAATGCAACTAATTTGATGAATTTGATTAATTCTAATCCAATTTTAATACCTTGACTGCCCATATATCAGTTTATTCTGGGTCATACTGAGTGAGTGATCATGGCATAGTTAAAAATAAAGAGAAAATAAAATTAAATGGTACATTTTATTACACAAATATTCTAGTGATCATCTCAGATTAATGCAGCCATCTTTTTCAATTAACAGCAGGCAAAACCCATGTTTCATTCAGAAGAATCAGTGTACGACGTATGCCTCTTTGATATTTCTATCACTCTACATGTAATGAAAAATGACAGTGTATCATGATTACGCATATTTTTTGCTTCTGATATGATGATTTGTGAAATCTCTCCAGCTGGAGCCTGTGGCATACGTCGCGTTTAAACGCATTGTCCCCTGGAGAGGCTCGCCGGCCTGAGGCAGACCCCACTGAAGTAAAGTAGACTCATTCTGTTCCCCTATAGGGAGATTGGAATGGGTAGTCATGCATTTAAAGCTGCGGAGACAGCTGGGGAAATCTCATTGAGAAAACAGAGCACAACTGAAAAATGCTCCAGAGGAAATGGAAAGAGAAGTAGACGAAGAGAGAGAGGGAGGCTGTGCTGTAATAGTGACCTTGAAGGTGTGATTTGATAAACTGCAGTGTGGAGTACCCTTGCTCAACAACATATGCACACGCACACATACTCTAATACCCAAGCACTCAAAAAACCCTTTTACATGAAAACGTTCTCTTTACAAATATTATGTATAGGCTTTGTTCAAATAGGAATTAAACAAATTAAACAAAAAGAAACTGATTTGTGTGCGTGTGTGTCCAAGTCAAATCAGATTAGTTGTTTGTTGAATTTTAAGTATTTTACTCATATGTCCCAAAGTGTGCGATATTGTCCGAACACAATCCGAGAACTAAGAATTGTCACTTTAAATGTCAATTAAACAGTCACTTCCTGTTTAAATAAGTGGTTCTTGACAAGAATAAGCTGCAAAATGGACCAGAATTCATGCCGCAATTCTGAAGTTTTCTAGTCGGAAAACAAGGAAATACAAAAAAGGCACCATAGAAAAGCTTTTGAGACTTATCCACCTCTTACCTCAAGTCGAGTATTCATCACCGAAGACAATACCCTCTGCGAGCAGGGCTGATGTTTGGATGGTTAATTGTTTTATGTAGGTTGAGTTTTCCTTGATTTGTCTCCATTGTCTGCGGCAGAACGACTGATTGTTCGCAGAGACGCCACTTTAGCGAAAAAGTTTAACTGCAATTAGCACTTTTCCCCCGTAGAGGAATCCGTTCCTCTGTGGTTCGATGAAGACAGATCGCTCCGCCTCTGCTCTGAGCGTGGCAGGCTGTTTTCTTCATCAAGTTGAGGAATGAGGGATGGGATGTACTTTAAATTTCAAAAGAACAACAAAGGTATTCATTAAGACTCCAGGCTCATTTATCTACATTGTCTTTCTTTTGTTCACTTCTTTCCTTTACTTTAAAGAGACCTTTCTTTAATTTTTTTTTTAGCTGTGCTTAAAGTATTATATCTTAAAAAGGAGCCCTCCAAAAAGAACTGGGCCTGGTAAAACTGTGAAAGAATTCATATCTAATTTTGAATGACTTTCATTGTAGATATTTGCTTTTAGGATCCAGCTGATGCATCCTTCAATGCCTGGCCAAAAACGTAGCACGTTATCATGATTTCTTGTTGTAGTTAACGAAAGGAGTGGCAGCTCTGTGCTAAGCTAGCAAGCTAAGCTGTCAGCTTGCTAATCGAAGGCTAACTCAAAGCACAGGGAAATGTATCCATTTTTAGCTTTGATAATACAGTGTAAAGTGATATTGACACAATTTAAATGAATTAATACAACATTTGAGTAATTAGTTTACAACAATGTAAAATAAGACAATTGTTGTGGTGAAAAACTTGCTGCAGTTGCTGTGGTGTTGTTAGGGTTTCTAGGTGTTTGCTAAGTAAATATATTTGTTATATGCATTTTAAAATGGGTTAACAAACTTTTATGATTGATAAAGCAATTTTCTATAATTTATAATAATGTAATTATTATGGATCATTGCATGGAAATTGCATGACACTAGCATCTACAAACTATAATGCTAATAGGCCATGCTAACCAGCCAAATGTTGACCCCCCTCATAATAACTAGCGCACAGAGGAATGAAAACACCACACTTTGTCCACACATACTGGTTCTCTGTGACATTCAGAGGAGTATTGAAGATTGTGCTGTGTTTGCCAGTAGGGACCTAGCATCCGTCTTCTCTTGTGTTATTCTCTTTGAATGACCGCCAAAAATATTAAACTTCATAACCTAGTGCTCTAACGGCTACGCTCCACTGAACAAAGTCTTCTGCAAGTACTTTCTCTCTCTGTTGTGCAATTTGCGAAGTGAACTGCTTATCCTACAGAACCTCATACGGCCGTGACATATCAAAGCCGAAATGGCTTTTCAAATAGCGGCCGCTCAACCTCCTTTCCTTTAGCGACGCCGTGGTCGCACAATGTCACCGAGGACGTCTTCATTACAGCAGCCAACCCAGATTCCGGGGTGAAACAACTAGCTAAAGCCGTGCCAGTCTTTCACCTTTTGTTTCACGATTATCTAAAGCCCTTTTCGCATTCACGTCAGTTGGAATCCACCAGGCCGCCAAATAGAACATTTCTAATTTAATGTCTCATCCACTTCACTTTGTTTGAACAGTTTCTATCCTCTTCGCCCTCCCTCTCGTGCTTCTCATGAGAGGGACTCGCTAAGCCCAGATTACTTTGAGCTCTCGAGCCGAGTATGAAATGAACACATATCTATTCTTTTGATACTTTCAATAGAGTTGAAATGGATTTGCTCTATCAGAAAGGCATGGGCTCGCAACAGACCGGCTCGAAACGAAGTCCGTCGCTTCTCATTTGTCATATATGGCTCACTTTTGACTGGGAAGGATTCAGACATATTTCGGAGGGACTAAATAAATTTCAGCCTAACGTGAAAGGAACCGTGATTTCCGAAAGAGAAGTTTTTGGTTCACTTCAGAATGAACGTGTACATCCCGGTAATAAGGTAATTTCTTCAGGAACTGTTTGAAGGAAATTGTCTGATTGAAAATTTCTACAGCTATTTCCCAATGTCTGAGTCCAGATGAAAATTTTACTGCTCAGACATAGCTCCTTCAAAACTTAATGAAGTCCCCAATAATGTTTCATGTACACGACTGTTCAAAAGTTTGGGGTCGGTAGGATTTTTTTGTTTTTGAATGTATTTTCAAATGTAATTTATTCCTGTGATGCAAAGCTGAATTTTCAGCATCATTACTCCAGTCTTCAGTGTCACATGATCCTTCAGAAATCATTCTGAAATCATCCGCACAGGACAACCCGAAAACTGCTACCACCCTTCAACATTCATTCACTCCAGTTCCAATTACACGCTGACTGCAACCGCGTCTGGCCGATGACATCTGACATCAAATCCGTTAACGCGCTTTTTCTGGGTTCGCACTCTATTATGTCATTATGTTTTATCGATATAATTTTGTCAGAAGGATTTAGCATTGATTTAGGAAGGTTTCCATACAAAGCAGGACTACAAAATGGAGGAATTGAGAGGCAGAAACCTGTAGGGATTTTTAGTGGAAGATTAATGTCTGACATCTTCAGGTCAATCTTTTTCAATTCCATTAACTTTAACAAGTAACATTGTCAATATGAAACCAAAATTGACTATATTTGCTGTTTTAATACATGCACTTGGTATTTTGAACAATTTAGTTTGGCACATCATTCCAAAGGAAAAAGAAAATATTGTCTTGTAATTTAAAAAAAAATAAAAAAAAGCAAGCCCTCTTATTTTTCAGGGGTCTCGGTTCACTTGTTTGGTGTGCACCAGGATTCATGAACCGCACTAACAGAGCAATCGCACCAGAGTTCATTATAATTTAACCAAACCTGCCAAGTGTGAACACACCCTTAGACTTTTCATGTGGTGACATTTTTCCTGTCATCTTGGGAAATCCCTCTGCAGGCCATTTCCATTCATTGAAACGCAGCCCCTATATGAGTAGGAAAAGATAAAAAACAACCAAATTTATGATCAAGAATACATTGATATAACATACATCAGAAACCAATCAAATTGACCTTGACTTACTGTTTTACTGCTAATGAAGGGCCATTAGTTTCTTCCCAGACCTCCACGTTGAAGAGAATGACAAAGGAGCCAAGGTTGCCCTTGAAATTCTGTTCATCAGCGAAGCTCACTTTCAATCATCTGTATCCGTGCATTCTCAGTCGGTGAAACAATCACAGTCTGTGAGTTTTAATTTCTAACATCCCTCACTGTCTAAGACTCGCAGAGTGAGCGGAGAGATCTATAATAAAAACTTTATTGCTCGTTGCCGAGGAAGGAAAGTAATTACAGGCTTTATAAGGTTATCAATTCCTTGGACCTGATCTTCATCGATCGCTCCAAGGAACATTTTACACGTCAGACAGATAATGGGCAGGGCCTCAAGGGTGTGTGTTTGCGAGTGTGTGTGTGTGTGTGCAGACATTTTCTTGCTGAGAAATAAAGAACTCTTGGCTTTAATCTTCTTTTCTTGACACAGCACTTTTCCTAAGCAGGTGTTACAAATCTCAACCGTTAATGATTCCAGAGCAGATCTAAAAATGTCTGGAACTCTTTAGATGATTATTTCTCAATTAGATCACTGTGATTCAACATCATTCATACAGAAACCTGTACAACTCATTGCAAATGAGTCTCACCCAATGTTAATAGATGGATGTTTTACCTTAAACGCATACCTCGGGTCTTTAGTGACCCGGGATGTCATCCACTCTCCCCTTCATTCATTTTTTAAAGTTAGACATCAACCTTCTTAGTGTTCCTCGATCAATTAATTATAAACAATATAACAAGAAAAAAAATGATAAAATTATAAAAGAATGCCTGTTTTCCCATTCATTTTATGTAAAAAATGTATAGGGTCGCTAACGACCCAAGGGTGTAACAGTGTAAGTATATTTTTCTGCACAACAATAATTGAATCTTTGATGAGTGAATAAGAACAATTCACCTTTATTCCACAAGGGGGCAATGTCTGATACACAATGATGAAGTGACGTTTCACTCATTGTTACCGCAGGCAGAAAACAAAAGAATAGGAAGTATCATCAGCAAAACTTGAAATGGCTCAGCGATTTACTGCAGAGCAAGTACTGAACACAATCCAATATTAGTGTCACTGTCACTTGGTGGATCTGGTGAAGAAGCTGTCAGCGATCAAAATATTGATTTTAAAGATAGTGAAAATTACAGTTTTGAGAATGTTTAAGATTGCGAATATGAGCCAGATGCTGAATGAACTGGGAAATGAGCTCTGACAAGGACAGCGATAATGGTATTGGTAACATCTGCTCAAACTGAAACCTTCCAAGCTCCAAAAGGTAACAAATATGCTTTATTTTATTCCTGTGTAATTGTTACTCTAATCAGGACAGTTATATATAATCGTGGCAGGTGGAGATCCATCCGTGTTAGATACAGTCGCTGGAGACCCAAATATGTAATAAGGATTGGCGAAACATTCATGCATTTAAAGCTGAGGTCACAACAGACTTAATGCTTGTGAATTGTCTTTGGACCTCGCAACAATTACGGAAAAGAAGATTGGATGTCACATGCTAGGAAATTTTATATGATTAAAAAGATAAAAAAGTTCAAATTGGTAATACAATCAGACCTGTAAAAGCATATGTAACTTCATGACCTACACAGGAGAACAAGTGCAGAGCCATAGTCTTTATACTGACACTCACATTCAATTTTTTCCCCTCTGACATATCTTTTCAATAACTATGATTTCTGAGATGGAAAAGAAAGACTCTTCTTTGAATTGTGCCATAGACATGGTGGTACTTTCGAGCAGTAATAAAAGACTTTTAAACCCCAGAGAGTTTTTTTTTTTTTTGCATTATGAAGGTATACGCACTGTACTCAAAGGCCAGGGGAGAAAAGGGAACGCGTTGTTCTTTCAAACTGCACACCACCTTTCCATTTCAAATGACATTTTGAAAATCCCATAAAGGGATCGAAGGCAAATAATTTCTGTGACACAAAGCACTGCATGTGGGGAATTTATGTTTTTTCCTCCAAAAAAGTTGAACTGGTTAACACAAAGTAGAAAAACTTGCTTTCTAATATTGCCATCATAAGTTTTTACAAGACTTTAACATAATTTTGGGGGGCATGTCATAAAAAGTTTGCCAGAAAGAGGTAAACCTGAATTTTCGTCACATCAGAGCGCCGCCAGAGTCCCGTCAGCGATCCTGAAGGTTCCTCTGGAGATCAATGGGATTTGACGTGCTGTCAGCGGAATCAAACGCTCATGATGGATTGCTCCGTTCGGTTTATTGTCTCCAGCTGACGTAACGCTGAGCGGCTCTCCTCTAGCCCACTTCTTCAAACCCTTAGGGGAACCAAGAATATGAAACAGAAATTTTATCTTGTCTCTTTTTTCACCTTATGATATGTGTAGTTCTGTTAGAAGAGTCGGGTTCTATAAAGACGATAGTCCCTGAAGACTTGAAGCTGTTTAAAGAAAATTTTGCATTATACCTCAGTCATTTAAGTCAGCCTGAACTGTACAAAATGCATATATATGATGTATAATGAAAGCACTTTTATAGTTCACATTTTGTATAGTTCAGGCTGACTTAAATGACTGAGGTTTAATGCAAAAATTAGCTTCAAATCTATACAAATTTAAGTTAGTAATAACATTGAGAAATGTTTTGTATTATAAAAAAAAGAAAAAGGTTATATAAATAGGCTACATAAAAACTTTGTGGTGAAATGTGGCCTGGAAATGTTCTTGCAGTTGCCAGGCATCTTTTCATAGCTAGCTAATAATTTTCAATCAATGTCCTCACTTTTCTCAGAATTTGTCAAGGGCTTATAAAACATGGTCTAGTTGGACAGTGTTAAAAAAAAAAAAAAAGTCTGGAAATAGCATCATTTTCACAAAGCAGCTAAGCAGTTTCCATGGTGGCCTACGCTAATGCTTTATCGCTAATTCTGACTATCCCATTTAGAAGAGGATATGTGGCCCGCTCGACCCCGGAGTGGGAATGAGGACGGAGGAAATTCAGGAGCATGGGAATACCAATGGCATCGATCAGATGATGAAACAATGATGGGATTAACACATTTTTCCTCACATCCAACCTGTGTTAATTTCTGATTAGCATAAACTCCCATGCCATTAGGAAGAGAATATTTTGGGGTGAATTACAGCTGGCTCCGCAGTGCTGGAGATGGAGAAATTGGATTAAATTCATGCCACTCACAACTGCCCTCTGGACTTATAAACACACACACGCAACTCTGGCATCATGAAAATAGAAAAGACTCAAATCCATGCTAAGCTGCTTTGCTAAATCACATTAACACATTATTTAAGGCTAAAAACCTTTACCCTTATCAACAGCTCAAACATCCAGATGCTCTGACGAATAAACTAACTTCTTTCCTTAGTAAAATTAAAATTTAAAGACAGTTGCAGGTTCTAATGAATGAATTGTGCTACTTAAGCTAAACAACACCTAGCACAGTAAACAAACAAATGTTTTACAACATAAAGCTATTCTAAAATAATATCTGTAATAATTGAGCAATGAGGTTGTTCCAAATCTGTTCTGTGATTATTTACTCACTCTCATGTCGATTCAGACCTGTTTGGGGTTATGGGGAGGTCACACTGCACTTTTCTTTCCATTGAATTCAGTTAATTCGCATGCGAACGAGTCAGACCGGAAAGTCCAAAGTTCACGTTTGGTAAACTCCGAGGTACTAATTCGACCATTAGAAGATCAATCGCGGCAGAATCGGACCTCTTGGCTGAATTAATAGAATATTTTTGCAGTTAAAGTCAAGTAGATTGTATATCTTTTACATTTTTGATTGTATTACTATATGTTGAATTCATCATGTTTATTAAAAAGACGAGAGTGTGACGTCATTTCACGACCGTTGCAGTGTCCGAAGAAATTTCGCTTGCTCAAAGTCTAGTGTGACTGCGGCTTATTCGCAAAATGTGGTGTCTAAAAGTTTGCCTGAAAATCCCCCAAAAAATTAGCTGTGCAGTCAGGGGCGTCGCGTCGGACTGGGAGGATAAAGGGTACCGAGGGCCCGAGGCAGGGGGGGGGGGGGGGGGGGGCCTTAGAAGTCAGTTTTCTATACATACATATACATGCACTAACATTTGTATAGCATTTATGTACAAATAAAACATTTCCTGTGCAAAACTAAACTTGTAGTTAGGCACTGGTTTGGTATAAAAAAGTCATTTTCATGCTGTGCAGGGCCCCACCACCCCTCTCGAATCAATGTAAATGGTACGACCCGCAGGTCAGGTGCTTCTGCTACGGACCCGCGGTTAATCAGTTGATGAGAGACAGGAGGAGCTGGAGTGATCCATGATAGGAACTAGGAAGACAGGGGAAGAGACATGTCTTTCCTTAAGAAAGGAAAATAAGGGGCTCAAAAACGAAAAGAAAAGAAGATTAAAGAGAGAAAGGCAAATGAGGGCAAGCAGTTGCTCACTCAGTTTTTTGAAAAGAAAGGTCCAAATGCATCATCGAGCATTGACATTGTTTTAACATAAATATCTACTCCAGGTAGAATAGCACACATTTATGTTCATACTCTGTTTGAATAATAGACCAATACTTTATAGTATCACACCCTACATACAGGGATGCAAATAGCGCGCTTTTCGGCGCCTCGCGCTTTTTTTCACGTCAGTTTGGGTGACAAAGTCATCTGAAGCCATTCCATAGCTTAATGTGAGGGACAGACGTCTATCTACATCATTAAAGTTTACGGAAACTCGTTTTCCCTCCTCTGCGACTGTCAATCTCCATTCAGTAACAGCTAACTAACGTTATTCAAACAGCGCGCGCGCCTCTGCCGGTTACAGCAGGATGCACGGTAAAACTCTCTCCAATATGATATATTAACATTATAATGCTTGATCTGTAGAGAAAAGGCTGTGGATTTGCATAAAATGACTTATGCAAATGCAAATGTTTTTTTGCATAAAAACTCCAACTTTGTTGGAGTTTGTTGCTGTTTTTAAACGACTCGCTACCGTGTGCCTGTTAGATCACAAACAGCACAAGGACTATGAATCGGCATCAAACGCACAATAACTGGAATTTAAAACTGAAGAAACAAATGATCAATAAACTGTTGGACAGATAAACATTTGTATTTGTGGGGCTCGACATGTCTTCGCTTTGTGCCGTGAACTTTTAAATGCACACTTGCTGTGACTCCATGTCGCTTTTAGCACATCATTCTGCGCCCGCGATGCGCATACGCTCTGTTTTGAAGCGTTTCATATTATCATGGTTTTGCGCACTGAAAGATTATTTGTTGAATATTTATTTATTGAATATTTATTGAAAAGATTTCTGGTACAGGATATGCAATCCTCTATTCCAGACTCTAAAAACACAAACAAATACATATATACCCAGCTAACAATTTAACGTTCTGGGAACGTTAGTTTTTGGTTCCCAGAACGTTCCCAAGAACATTCCCTATTGGTTAGCCAGGAAAGTTTTCTTTACGTTAATAGAACGTTCCCTATAGGTTAGGGGAACGTTCCCGGAACGTTGCCAAAAGGTTCCCAGAACGTTCCCGCAAGGTTCTCGTAACCCAGATAGCACACGTACGTCGGGCCGACGTTGGCCCGATGTACAAAGTTCCATCGGCACGATGTCGCTCAGAGATCGTTTGCTCATCGGCAATATGTCTCCTCGACGTCGGCCTTTGATCGCAAATGATCTCCGGCCGATGTTTGAACGATGCAAAGCTGTAAATCTTTTGGCAGCTCTGCATGGGTTTTATAGGACCTTTATTTATAGGTCGGACCTTTCGGGCTACTCTTTACATTAGACACCATGCGCTGCTTTCATTGACGCACGCACTTACGAACACACACACACACACACACACACACACACACTCAGAGCGGAGATCGCGCTGCAACACTCACTCAGCAGCACATAAACTGTAGTCAACATTGCCCCGAGACTTAAATTGATAAAATAGCTTTGATACTGAACACATGCAACTTTCATCCCTCAAAATGGCCATATTCAAGAAAAAAAAGTGGAGTAGTTTTACACTTCCATCTTACCTCGCACTCTTTCAAAGTTAAACTGATGAAACACATGCTCTGCTTCTGTGAACAGTAAACCCCGCCTTCTATGATTTGATTGGCTATCTATTTGGATGGTCTCTGTAAGGTAGACCAGCCTAAAATGTAAGTTTTAAACCTTTTTGCCAACCTAAAAACAGAGCGGAGCAAGAATTTCCAATATTGAATTTCCAGTTTGGCTATTTCTAACTATTGACATACTATTGTTATTATTGACGTATAATTATACACTGCAAAAAATGCTTTTCTTACTTAGTATTTTTGTGTTGTTTCCAGTCCAAATATCTAAACATTCTTAAATCAAGAAAAATAACATAAGAAATTCTATTTTGTTTTCAGATAAACATAAAGTAATTTTTGCTTAAAACAAGATAAATTATCTGCCAGTGGGGTAAGAAAAAATAATCTTGTTTTCCAATTGAATCAAGATTAATTTTTCTTACCCCACTGGCAGATAATTTAGCTTGTTTTAAGCAAAAAATTACTTAAATTACTCTGTTTATCTGAAAACAAAATAGAATTTCTTATGTCATTTTACTTCTCTAGTAAATGCTTCTTGATTTAAGAATTTTTTGTTATTTGGACTGGAAACAACACAAAAATACTAAGTAAGAAAAGCATGTTTTGCAGTGTAGGACTTGTCCCCCTCAATGTCTATGTACATATACAGCCCTGGAGTTACTTGACTATCCAATATGAAAAAAGTAGGCTATACTGACATTGGAAAATATCTTCTTAATTTTGTGTGTAACTGTCTCTAGTATAATGAACAGACACAATTCAAGTTAAGACATTTTAATGACACCAGAAAGAACTCCAGGAGAAAAGGGATCAAAAAGGAACAGCAACAATGTAGAGAAGGATTCTTCCTGGCAACCTGTAACAGAGTGAAAAACAATGAGAAAAAGCAGTTAGGACTAAAGCTAAGAATAAAATTGTCATTACACTGGATAATATAATTAAAAATCTAACAACAATCAAAGGTACATCAGCTGGCAAACCATTTAATAGTTTAATAGGTTTAATAGTCTATTTAAAGGGAATGATTGTTGTGGGGAGTTTGCTCAAACTATGGCAGCGATACAGCGAATAGTTGTGCTAAAAGACGGCGCCGTCCGCGGAGTGCTTTCAAAGGCCAGTGAAAGCAGACTGTCAGTTAAATTGTAAGTAGATGCTAACTGTTTCTCATGGGTTCGTATGGTATTTTAAACATTTACAGGGGTAAGTCTGTGATTTTATTGCCATCCGAATCCATAATGTCAGTGTTTATTTTCACCCAACCCGCGTACATTTCTTAATTGCTTTTATAAAGAACACCGCTTTCTCAGTTAACGCAGTGAAGCAGCCCCTGCACAAGTGAATAATTGATTCTCGAGCCATCGATATCAGCAGATTCAGCAGCATCGCCACGGGTAGCACTGGGTAACGTCACACGTAAGAAGGAATATCTTTAGCAGCTTTCTAAGGTATACACGCCGGAACACGCCTATAAATGGTATACCTTTAGTTAAGTTATACCTTAAGAGTCTTCGTAGCATGCTAAGAGACAACGCTATCGGGAAACCCAACCCAGGTGTTTATGAATGAGACACTGAATTAATTGGTTTTAAAAGTGTTTGAATTAATGATTCAATTGAGTATCTTTTTTTTAAATAGACTGAAACATGTTATTCTGATGTATGTTATCGTGGTCTCCATTTTAAACAAAACAAAAATGATTTTAAACCAAATAGATTCTCAGTTTATCCTGAATTAGGAGCCGTTCACATATCGCGTTTAAAAACGTGTGGAAAGCGCTCTCTCCTTTCTACAAGCTCTTGCGCTCCCATGGCGTCTGTCGTTGCTATGCAACCATGAACTGCGCTCTCCATGATGACGAGGAAGTATCAGCAAAGGATTAATTGATTTCTAGCCCTTGCATTAGCTTTACTACTAGATATATTTATGGAGATGAGAAATAAAAACTCGCCCTGTACAGCTATGATCGGCTGTTCGGCCGAGTTTTCCATGTTGTTACGGAAAGGCCAAAGCTGATCGGTTGGTTTTTGTCACATGACCTGCGGTGCGCTTGTGGCATTCTGAAAAGTTGAGATGTTTTCATCTCGCTGTGGCATATGCGTGCCTGGAAAAACGAGCACGCCGCATCGCATGCGCGTCACTTCTATTATGGTATTACACTTTTACTATGGTTTGTTTGGGTTCATTCCAAATATCAACAGTTTCCAACAGCGTTTTTGAAATATTGCTTACCCCACCTTAATATCTGGCAGTTTTTTTATGTCCATCTATAGTTGCCATCATCTGAAGTCTTCACAAGTGAGGCTGGATCCAAACTGGAGCTGCTATAATCTCTAGTGAACTTGCTGAGCATCCTGAGATAGAAACAGGGAAGCAACAGGAGAAAGATTAGCATAGCTGCAGTTCATATTATTTCAGGCAAAAGATGATCATGTGCACTTTTTACTATTTCATCACATATTAACTGTAAAACAAGATTATGAGATGTGTTAATTGAATGCTTGGCTAAAGAGTTGTGTCTTTAGTCTAGATTTAAATTGGGAGAGTGTGTCTGAGCCCCGAACATTATCAGGAAGGTTATTTATGAAAGTAAAAGAGTAGCAAAACTCAAGAGCATAAAGATGTGAATTTGAGAACTTGTCCCCTGTAAAATACAAGTCCAAAGTTGAATTTAGAGATTTGCACTTGCAGAACGTGACTTAACGCATAGACAGTGATATTAAAATAAATAAATGATAACTCTGTAAACACCATACTAATTAAAAATAGACTACTATGTACAGTTAAGCGTTTTCCTCACATAGAAAACTGGTAGAAAACACTTAAAGGTTGCATGGTATGAAAATTTCACTTTATGAGGTTTTTTAACATTAATATGAGTTCCCCTAGCCTGCCTATGGTCCCCCAGTGGCTAGAAATTGTGATAGGTGTAAAACAAGCCCTGGGTATTCTGCTACGCCTTTGAGAAAATGAAAGCTGGTAATAATCATACATTTTTCTTGAGCGTCAAATCATCAAATTAGAATGATTTCTGAAAGATCATATGAAGCTGTGATGCTGAAAATTCAGTTTTGATCACAGGAATTAATTACATTTTACAATATATTCACATAGAAAACAGTTATTTAAAATTTGTTATATTATTTCACAATATTATTGTTTTTAATGCTGTCTTGGTGAACATAAGAGACTTCTTTCAAAACATAATTTTTTTACCAACACAATTAGTGTATGTTTGACATTAGTGTATGTTTGAAGTTTTACTTACTAATCATATGGTTCATAGCGCCTTAGAGATGATGATCAGCCCAACTCTGCTACGGTGGAGGCAAGGGCATCAACACTGAAGGATCTAGGAACACAACACACCATTTGTCACAGAGCCAACAATATTATTATATAATGGCAGGTTTATTACAAGTAAGAAGCTATAGCTAAGCTATATTATATATAAGCTACAGCAGAGGTGAAATGCTTTTCTGAGATGAGTTTCTGAATCTATTTGACCTGCATCTGGGCATGGAGTACCTACGGCCTGAGGGAAGTAGCTTGAACTGGCAGGACAAAGGATGACTAGGGTCAGCTGCAATCATAGACTGTAAAAAAATATGGACGTAGTGTCCGTGACGTCACCCGTAGGTTTCTGAAGAGCATTTTTGAAGCCTAAAGTGGGCGGAGCCATCCGTCGCCATCTTGGCCTTGCGTCACTCCCGGATAACAGAAAATAGGCAAACAGGCGGGGCGTGAGTGGAGCTGAGGAGCCTGGCCTGGCCATAGATATGAGCCTGGCTATCTGAAATCACCTAGCTTGACGTGATCGAGTTAGCTGATGATGTAAAGCCAATTAAAAGTTCCTGTTTTTGCCCTTCGAAATATTATAATAGTTAAATACATGGCTACAAGTGAGACTGTGTATTACTTCGAGAGTGTTTGTGTGTGACAGTGATATTTATGTGCATAACGTTACATGTCAGTCACTCTTTCATGGTCCGTCAGCGCGGCATCGCTCAAGTTCGTAGAGAGCTTATTCAGTCCATTTTAAATTCTGATTTTGGCCGCCTCTCAAATGGGTTAAACCGTTAAACCACAGATATATTGACTTTGAAGTGCAAGTAAATGCGCTAGAAAATCCGCGCTCATTCATGGATCGATGTGCATTTATTGCACGGACGGAGAAAGCGCCGACGCCTGCATGATTTCATCTGACGGTCACGGTACATAAGCATATTATAATCTATCTGTTCCGTGAGAGCAGAACAAACGAGCCTTTATTGACGTTTTAAATTTGAAAACCCCAAAAAGCAACGGAATTGTCTGACATCCATTAGTGCATGTTCACAGAGGAAAACAACTGAAATACAGCGCTGGTTGTTCTCTCAAACGATACTCGACGACAACGAGTGAATCCAAAGACGTGGGCTTTGTACCCAAGTATTAAATTGTATGAAATAATCCCGAAAAAAAGCACAAACACCGCAGAGAAGGCAAGTTCAGCAGCTAACATTTGCTGAGGTGAAGTGACGGCTAGTAACAGCAGACAAACGGCTAGCATTGACATCAGCGGGAATCCACCTGTCACTCAAGTGGCCACACCCTTAAATTTAAATATTAATCAACTAAACGGATGAGTTATAAATAAATTCACCCCCCTCACAGTTGTTATGAAGGGCAAAATTAGCTGTATAGACCAAAGCCACAGAGAGAACCAGGCTGTAAACATGTTTTTTTTCTGCTGTAAAGTTGGTAATTTTAACATGAGGGAGATACAGATTTGACTCACTTCTGCAGCCAGGCCAAGCGGCCAGTTAATGAATTGCAGTTTAACTCACTTCCGTGTTGGTTTCAAGAGAGAGACGGGGAGGTTGCCGCTTGGCTGCAATAGATAGTGCCTTCTTTGCCACTCTGTTGGAGTAGCTGCTAAATGTGTGAGAGAGGGGGAAAGTTAAAGCCTGCAATCTTGCTACACGTCCTAACTCTCTAATCGTTTTTTGTAGGAACCAAACCAGCAGATAAAACAGAAGGTTAAAACAGACTGAATAAAACAAGAATAAAACATTCTCATCAAAGTGGGGTCAATGTTAAAATTCCTCAGTCTACGGTAAAAATACATTCGCTGCTGGGCTTTGGCACAAACAGCATCAGTGTGTGATTCAAAACATAGCTTACTATCAATTATTGTGCCAAGGTTGTATTCTTGTATTATCTCAATAGGTTATGATAGTAAGGGGAAGAGGGGGCCTCTGTTTCCTAAAATCAGTAATTAATTCTTTAGTTTTGGATTTCCTAACGTTACCTACCTACCTGTATTCCCTACTTCTCCAGCAGTAGCTTTCTTCAGAAATGTTGAAGTCGTGGAGCTTTCCCTCTGTTATGGGTTATTTTGTTGCTGCTGAAATCACAGAACATTTTTTTTAATCAATATTTGTTTACCATTGATCTAGTTTCAACCATGTAACTTGTGTAAGTGTAAGTTCTCCATGTAAGTGACGTCACCGATTACATATGTTTATGTTTACGTTTGTGTAAAATAAATTAGCTCACTTCCAAGTAAAACCTTTACAAAACCTCTCATATACACATAAGAGGTGATTAAAAGCCCAAACTTTCATAAACAAAAGCTCAACCGAGTTAACGTTAACTTAGCTTAACCAGAGACAATTTATATGGCTTAACTTAGCTGCTACCTTCTCTGAAAACGGTTGAGATGCTAACGGACTTTTTCCGAAGACACAAAGCCATGTCTATACAAGTAAATATTCAACATAAGCGTATCAATTACAAGTAAGAGAAGTGTCAAGAACAGTTGTGTGTATTATCCGTGTGATTTTAGAGACTTATATCACCTGAAAGCAGTGAATTTGAAAACAACAGCGAGAGAGGGAGTTTTCCTGCTTACCAGTCGCAGTGGTCCCGCGGCGTTTCCATGGCAACTCTGCGCCGCGGCCGCTCCAGTGTTTGAAAGCGACTTGAAAGTTCACAAGCACAACGCGACATCGGCCTCCCGTATAGTGGGCCGACCTAAAGCCGACGTAACGGAGCTGGGAAATAGAGCACTGACTGACAAGAGATCTGCCTACGCCTGCCCGACGCCTTTGCGATGTTATAGGGAGGGAGGCCGACGCTCGATGTTGGGCCAACGTCGGCCCGACGTACGTGTGCTATCTGGGAACGTTCCCGGAAGGTTAGGGGAACGTTCCCGGAACGTTGCCGAAAGGTTCCCAGAACGTTCCCGGAAGGTTCTCGGAACGTTCTCCTAACGTCTACACATCCTGATATGCCTGTACACAAATTATAGGTCTACAAACATATTCTACATTGTTTATTGTTCAAACACTTAAGAATCCTATGAATATATTATTACAATAAATTGAATTTACAGAAACTATCATTAATAAGTAAATCAATCAGTTTGTATTAAATAAATAAATCAGCACACAATCCATGTTTTTGTTGATTCATTGTTTAATTATCAACCTAAAATAAGTCATTAAAAACAGCGTTAGCAAAATGTATTCAGGAACAGTAATTTACATTTAATATTTCAAACATGAAAATATTTCAATAAATAAAACTGCACAAACATTTTAATTAAAACTATCTTTTGCAAACTGTAGCCTATAACTTTGGCTAAAAAGTTGAAAAAGTATTTATTTATATACAATATACATGAATGTGCCAATCTTCACACCGCTCAAAACATTTAAACTCCCAACACCATCTGCAAATTTAACAAGAAAATAAAAAGACAACGTGTTACATGGACACACAATCCCATGCCAAAATTCAAGCCCTGTAATGGCATTAATATTCATCTGGAGCAAATGAAAAGAGTGAGGTGGGATTGTGTGTCACAAGCTGTAGGAGATATGGGAGCACGAGCGCTGCTGGTATCATGTATTTATTCAGATATTTCAGCATCAATGTGTATAGAAAAATTTATATATTTCAAAACACTACATTGCATTTATTTATATTGCACTATTTATTATTTCAGACTACAAATCAAAAAAGGAATGTTTAATATAGGGGTAAGGATACCCATTAAGCCTCTCTCTCTGAAGTCAAATAAAAAACAGAGAAAATAATATTTAAGTCTAGTGAACTCTGACCTGCGAATTCGCTCTACCTTTTATGTATAAGTCTCACCTCCAATGAAGAATTTGAAAACCTGTAACTGCTGTGTTGTTTATGAGAAAGAAAGTGAAAAAAAGTTTGAAACTGCTATCAATTTTTTTTTAATCTCTGTGACTTTACACCTACAAATTCCACTGTCACAGGTGCTCAGTTTTGCTATAATGAAACCCTCACAGAACATGGTAATAATCAGCCATCCATGCAAAAGCAAAGGTCGGTGTAGTTTACAGGTACATCTGTCCAGGCCAACGTCTGATGCCTTGATGCCTTCCGCTGGAACCTGAAATAAAAAAAATAGTACAGTTCAAAATCTATCATACATACATCTCATCTGGTATCACAAATTATCATTCCAGGTTCACTTTAAGATATGCTCAATATTAGTGCTGCACGATATTGAAAAATTTAGAGTTTATTTAGAGATATCAGCCGTATGGTTTAGTGCATGCGCTAACGGCTCCAGGTTTGTATCTGGTAAATTACCCCACTAATAATGCCCAGAATGGTACCAAACTTCTACAGTAGTACAAATAGGTTCTGTACTCATTAAACGAGGCATTGGAAAGTTTGTAAGTACATCAGGAGTTTATTTAAATAACACTTGCCTGACGGCGAATGCTTCTGCTGATGTTGACGTCACTTTATGAGTACAGAACCTATTTGTACTACTCATTTTCCCCGACATAGAGCAGACCGGCACACAACAAAAACTGCTGTTCGGATGTTCCCTTTTCTGATATTTTAGCCTTCGTGACATTTTAATTAAAACAGAAGTAAGAATTTTAGTGTAATAAGCAAAAATTAACAGTAAACTCAGAGATCACCCACCGCTGCAGATGTGTACGGAAGTGAAAAGCGGAAATGCTTAGACCTCTTTCCGGTTCAACCGCTGGGCGCTCCGCATAACCCCTATTGGGGGGATTTTGTAGAGGAGTGAACCTGCATAGAAAATTACAATAGATAACAAGCATAGATAAATACAATAGAAGAAAAACACAGTTGAAATAAGCAGTGCATTATGTTTTTCAGTTAAATCTAACTTATCAGGTACAGAAATTGATTTATCAAAATATAAAATAAGTCTTCAGTGTAAAAATAAAATAACTATAAAATTAATGTATCTTTGCTAAAGCTACAAGTCATTTTCTCTTTTGATGTTTGATCACCATTGGCGACACAAACAGCTGCGGGTACGTTAGGCTGCTGTCCCTTTAAGACGAATGCGCAGAACTAATATAAATGACACGCATCCGTTTTCTTTCTGTTTAAATCACAAGACAAGAGGAAACTCGCCATTTTGACTTCATTTTGCGTGCACATGTCTGTAAAAAAAAGTGAAAGAGAACTGAATTCGGCTAAACTCACCTTCTTCATCTACTGACTGTGGATGGCATCAAGGTCTTGTCCTGAAGAATACAGGGCCAAACAATAAGGATTTTATCTCATCTGGTAAAAAGAGCAAAGCCATAACTTTAAGAACTCTACTGATATATTTACCCCCTGATATTGCATTGGGGATATCAATTCAAACATTTTTAAAGGCTAAGAGTATGAGCCACAGCTGCCCAAGATATCAAGGGGTTGCAAATTAGTCATGGCTATAAACCTGTATGCATGGCATCTACTTTGTATTTTTTATAAAGCAATGTTCTATGCATTTGTCCCTGTCAAATAAACATTAAATAAATAAATCTGTGAAAAATAACTGCCTAAAGTTGTCGACCCCCTGAACCGCATTTAAAAGTACAAAGAATTTCAGTATTGATCAATAAAAAAAATACATAAATACCTTTGAGTTGGACAGTATGGTGTCAGTCTCATTGGCCAACATAATTCAAAACAGACCTAAAGAAATAAAATAAAATAAAATATAGTAATCATCAGGATATCATGTTATCATAATAGTTAAATGAATTATTATAACTATGACCATTATAATATTGTATTAGTCGCCTATTATTTAGCTGATTATTTAGCTTACAGGCTTCTCAAGGACAATCTCACTGAAAAAACTTGGGGTTAATGATTTTAAAATGTGAGACTTATTTCAAAAGCATACATCTTACAGACCCCAAACCTTTGAACAGCAGTGCACTGCATGTTTGAGGTGGTTTTGCTTACTAGTCATATGGTTCATAGAGATTTTCTTGGACAGGGAGTGCAGCAGGCCATCACAGCATGATGATCTAGGAACATAACATGCTGTTATGCTGTTTGTGATAGGTTTATTACAAGGAACCAAGCTAGAACAGAGGTGAAATACATAAAAGATAAATATATACAAATCTTAAGATAATATATTGTGAAATAAATGCATATGGAATTATCATCATGATTAAACAATAACTCACCCCTTGTTGTAGAGTTTTATTTTTTCTCTCGCTATTCTGAAATCACATTTTAGCAATATTGGTAAGTGACGTCACTGATTAAGTTAACAATACAGTGCATTCTTTTAGGTTAGCCTAAATAAATTAGCTTACTTCCCATTGACAAATTACCAGCAAAACTATCAAAAACTGTTATCTACACTAAATATGTGTTTAAAAACCCAAACTTTCATAAATATGACCTCAACTTAACGTAACTTAGGCCTAACGTTGTCTTTTGAAAACGGTTAGCTAGCGTAGATGCTAACGGACTTTTTCAAAGACATAAAACCATTTTTTAAAAATAAATATTTAACAGAAGCGTGTCAATTACACGTAAGAAATGTGTCAGGGGCGTTTGTGTGTATTATTTGTGAGATTTTGTTGTTTAAACTTACCTGAAAGCAGTGAAACCAACAGCGAGAGACGGGAGTTTTGTTGTTTGTCAGTTGTCGATGACGTTTCCATCTGCTCTCGCGCAGCGCACGTGCTCCAGTGTTTGATCACGCGCATGCGCATTAAAACACTTCAAAGTCACGCAGCATTTAACATATAGAATTAAAATATATAACATAATTTAAAATATCATTAATAAAAAGTTATTGCGAATAGATCTGAACGTTGTTGGTTATCTTATAACCTTAGGGGACCGTACTGACGACGTTGTCAGTTGAATCTGCCTGTTAGTAAGTGATATTAAAATAATAACCTGCAGAGAACGTTCTCAGAACGTTCTCTTTAGGTTATAAAAATAAAACCTAAAACCTGCAAGGAAACGTTCTGGGAAGGTTCTCTTTAGGTTATAAAAATTAAACCTAAAGATAACCTACAGGGAACGTTCTGGGAAGGTTCTCTTTAGGTTATAAAAAATAAACCTAAAAATAACCTACAGGGAACGTTCTGGGAAGGTTCTCTTTAGGTTATAAAAATTAAACCTAAAAATAACCTGCAGGGAACGTTCTGGGAAGGTTCTCTTTAGGTTATTAAATAACAACCTGCAGGGAACGTTCCCAGAACGTTCTCTTTAGGTTATAAATTTAGACCTAAAAATAACATACAGGGAACGTTCTGGGAACGTTCCCTTAATGTTATAAACATAGATCCTAAAAATAACCTACAGGGAACGTTCCCAGAACGTTCTTGTTTGGTTCCCAAAAAAATAACCAAATGGGAACCAAACGGGAACGTTAGGGGAACGTTCTGTGTTTGCTGGGTATATATATATATATATATATATATATATATATATATATATATATATATATATATATATATATATATATACATACACACACATATATATATATACATATACATATAAAATTCAAATATTAACATTTTATAAAAACCCATTAAATTTCATAATTAACGTTTTTCCTAACAATCATAACTAAATTACATAAATTAATTACATTAGTTACTAACAAGCTTTATAGTTATACATAACATCTTTTGACAGGCAAAATGCATCCAACCTGTTCTTAAAGGAATAAATAGAAGGGGAACACACAACTTCTTCTGGAAGCTCGTTCCATGATTTTACCACACGAAGTGTAAAAAAGTTCTTCCTCTTTTCAGACAAACATGTTCTAGGGTATAGTTTTAAAGAATTTCCTCGTGTCTCGTACCTATTGTTCCAGAACTGAAGAATAGGCTCAACTGTAACATCGTATATTCCCCGTACAAGTTTATATACCTGAATCATATCTCCTCTATATCTCCTAAATTTGAGTGTTGGCAAACTTAATTTCCTCAATCTATCTTCATACGACATATTTCTCATTCCTGGAATTAATTTAGTAGCTCTTCTCTGGACTCTTTCAATTTTTTCTACATATTTTAATTTATATGGACACCAGACCGAGCTTGCATATTCAAGATGTGATCTTACCAGGGATTTATACAATGGTAAAAATATATCCTTTCCTAAATTTTGAAAAGTTCTTCTTATTATTGCCATTATAGATGTTGCTTTTTTAACTTTTTCAGAGATATGTGTGTGGAATTCGAGTGAGCCATCCACCACAACACCTACGTCCCTCTCCTCACGTACAGAATTCACCGTTATATCCCCAAATACATAATTGGCTATAGTGTCATTTTTTTTCCCAATATGTAGGTGTTTACACTTTTCAGGATTCATCTTTAATAGCCACTGGTCGCACCATTTACTCATGCTACCTAGATCTTCCTGAAGATAGGCTCGGTCTGTGTCACTTGTTATTCTTCTAAAAATTTTAGTATCATCCGCAAAAAGGTAAACATCAGACTGCATCATATCTGGCAAATAATCGTTTATATATATTACAAATAGAACAGGGCCCAAGACTGATCCCTGTGGGACCCCAGACGTCACCGGCTTCCAATCTGAGGCAACACCATTCACTACCACCTGTTGTTTTCTATTGTGCAAAAAATCCTGTATCCAATAAATAACTCTTTTGTCTAAACAATAAGATTTTAACTTTGATAGTAGTCTTTTATGAGGGACAGTGTCAAAGGCTTTTTGAAAATCCAGATAAATACAGTCCATGGCTTGTGGCTTGTGCATGGCTTGTGACCATTTGTCAAAAACTGTGAGTAACTGAAGAGAGGTTGACCGCCCAGATATGAAACATATTGTTTACTACTAAATAATTTATTAATTTTCATGTGATTGACTATATATGTCCTTATCAATTTTTCCATTGTTTTGCAAACAACTGACGTTAAACTGACTGGTCGATAGTTTCCAGCTAGAGATTTATTTCCTTTTTTAAAAATTGCACTAATTTGAGCCTCTTTCCAGTCATTTGGTAAAACGGAGTCCTCTAATGATTTGTTAAATAGTACTGTTAGCGGTTCAGCAATCTCAGTCGCCAGTTCCTTCAAAATCCTAGGATGTATCAGATCAGGTCCCGGGGATTTATATACATTAGTTTCCTCTAAAAGCCGTTTTGTATCTTCAACTGTTATTTCAATATTTTCTGTTTGCTGAACTTCTAACCTTGGTACCTCGGGTATCTGCCCATCAGGCTCTTCAACAAATACACTGCCGAAGTATTCTGACAATATATCTGCCTTTTCTATATCTTTCTCTGTTTTTATAGAATTAGTATTATTCTGATTGCAGTATAGGTCACCCACTGCCGTTTTTATTTTTGTCCTTTTATTTATATAATTCCATATAACCTTTGGTTTATACTTAGATTGTTTGGCTATTCCTTCTTCATATTTTCTCTTTAAATTTCTCGTTCTCATCCTCACAATGTTTCGAACTCTCCGATAAGCCTGCCGTATTTCTGGTTTTTTATTTCGTAATGCTTTCCTTCCAAGATTATTTTTTTCTTTTATTTTTGCTTTTGTAATTTCGTCTAATGGAAAGAAGTATTTTTTATTATTATTATTATTGTTATTAGTATTATTATTATAGGGCCTAATTTTAACAATCGGTACAAATTTCTCCTCTATTTCCTTTAACTTAGACTTTATAAGTACCCACTTTTTATTAACATCATAATTGGATAGATGTACTTTCCAATCGAAATTTTCCAGTTCCCTGCGTGCTTCATCGTAATTGGCCTTATTGTAGTTCCTTCTTGTGGGTACATTATTTAACATTTGTGTATAACAAGTTACCTTAAACAACAATACAAAATGATCACTCTTGCCTAAAGGGCTTAGATATTGAATGTCATCTATCATGTGTTCCTCATTTGTTACAATAAGATCCAATACATGTGGTGTATCACCACCTCGCCACTTGTTGGTTCTAAAACATGTTGGAACAACCATAGATTTTGAATACAGTCCAAAAACCTGTTGTCTAATGATATGGGGTTATTTCCCTTCACTTCTAATAATCTCCAATCTATATTTGGCAAATTAAAATCCCCCATAATTAATTTGTATGAATGTTTTATACTCGACACTTCTTCTAGTAAAACCAAAAGGTTATCATTATTGCTCTCTGTTCCACTGTCTGACCTGTAAATTAATCCAATAATCACATTCTCGTTATTGCTACATTTAGTCTTAACAAAAATACTTTCTTGGAATTCTGAAACAGTTACCATTTCTTTTGCTTCTAAAGTTTTGTGTACATAAAGCAATAAACCTCTTCCTATATCATTCTCTATATTCCTTGAAAACATATTATAGTCCTCTATATCACCCAAGTCGAATTCTGTTGGGATCATCTGTTGCTTATGACTCTTTGATTTAACTTCTGTAATTCCTATAATATGAATAAGCGGGAGTAATCTCAAACGAACAGCAAATTCTGGCAATTATTGAAAGCCTATATTTTTTTGTACCTAGCCTGCTCAATGCATTTAAAATAAGCATAATTTAATTGTGTATTATTTCTGTGTAGTGTAGCGTAGGCTATATAAATACACTTCTAAATTCTTTACATTAATATATTTATAAAATTGAGAAATGTATGATTGCCTAATTTAATTTTATAAGAGTACTAATAGCAATTTGTAATAAAAATACATAATAGTACATTTATGTAATATTTAAAGGTCTAAATATAAAGCTCAATATCTAACACCCGCAAAAACACCGATCGCCTATTTTACCGCATTGCTATGCAAATTAGCTCGCGCACGCTCTTACATTAAGTACAGAATTGTTCTCAGTTGAATGCACATCTTAATGATTGAAAATGACTTATTTTAAAAACGTAATTCAAAGACTGAATGTCTAGTTTGGCGGTTAGTGTACCCTGTGATTCTATAGTCTGCATTTATTTTAAACAGACAAATAATCATCAATTAACTTGTACTTTTGACAATAAAACAAAAATATATTAATCAGAGTGTGGCTTATTTTGTTTACATTTTAGGTGTTTTTATGATAAAAATGCAATACCCCACCCAGTGGTATCACTATGGTATTTGGTACGGGGGCCCAGCAAAATGGTTTGTACCCAGGGCCCAAAATTTGGTGCTACGCCCCTGTGTGCAGTGTGCACACAGCACATGTATAGCTTAAGAAGACTTTGAAGTCTAATTTTTTGAGACATGTCATATAGCCCAAAATAGTATTTTTGGTCTATTTGGCAAACATGCTTACTAGGACATCAGATGGAAAAAAGTGAAAATGCTGTGTATGTCCTTTTGCATTCCACTGAAAAAAGACCAACATAAGGGTGAGTAAATGACACAATTTTCATATTTAGGTGAACTATTCCTTCATTCTTATGACGAATGACTTGTAGGCATCGAAATAAGTACACTTCTTTTATTCCCTATGTGGCTATGTGCGATATGATCAGCATAATGCGTCTCACAGTGTTATTCAGACTCCTCTGACAAAGAAACTCGCTCTGTCATATCTGTCGTTTTTATTCCCTGTAATGGTTTCCTCAGAGATGAGAAATCAATGCGGATTGACGCTTTTGATGATGATTAACGTCCAAACAGAGCTGGATCAAACTGACCCTATTGTGTCGCCTAGGAAAAAAAAAAAGTCTTCGTTCGGGTTCATTTGCTGCGTGTCCACAGCAGAAAATTGGCGGAAATTACTTGATGATCCATCGCCAGGGATATCATTAACCTATTTAATGCAAATAAACAAATCGGTCGCTAACACTTTGGGAAAGTTCATTTTCGCATCTAGCGAAGCTATTATATTTCTGACATGTTTTTGAGGCATCACGTCACCTCAGCTGAATCAAACATGAGTTGGCATGATTAGATGTCGTTTTTGGCGTCAGGGTTTACTGGTGGTCTGAATGCTGTACGTGGTTTAGCATCTCTGGAGAGCCTCAATGCAGAGCAAAAAGCTCAGAAATAACCCGTATCGTTTGATGTATTTGCCCAAGCGCTCTTTGTGTGAGCTTCTCCCTGCTAAATTGTATTTTGCATGGTCGTATAATAGTCGCAAGCTCGGGAACGGGCTAATTCCCCTAGCACGTATGCTATATCGGAGTTTTTCTTTGAAAGTTTCCTGCTGTTGTTGACACTTTATTTCAGCTCAACTCTCTGAGGGGGCGACGCTGTTCACCGCTAATTAGAAACTGTTTTCATCCAGCCCTAATCAGGTCACTGGCTTCCGTCTTATAGCGAGATGTACCAGTTTCCAACAAATTGCTGTAGACAAAGGGAGAGCTGTGTGTTTGGGCTGTTTGGTTAGTTTCTCGTATTCTGGGATGTAGCTTTTGATTTGCGCAGCCTGCTATTTTTGAAACTCTACAACCACAGTTTTTGTTTGTTTGTCTTTTGTTGCCTACGTGGACCGTCACGCACTGTTTACATTAGCATTAGCTGTGTCTCTTAAATGTGTGTATTTTTAGAGCTCTAGCAAAGTATTACTGTATCCATACCACATATACTGTAGGTCAGCAAACAGATTTTGCAGGTGGTTCAGATTGTATAAATATCAAGCTGGATTCAAAATGAAGCAATACTTAGTTTTATTTAATTGGATTCTTCTTAGCAATACCCTGAAACGTCTATATTAAGAGAGTCTATAAAATTGGCACTCTTTGTACAATCACACACAGCTAGGCTATATGACACAAATCAAAGGTCAAATCATGGTCCTTATATATATTTTTTAGCTCAAAAGAATGTTAATAAGTGTCTATTTATGTCTGTTCACTTGCAAAACTTTGAAGGATTATTTCAAATGTCATTTTATTCAAAAAAATCATTTTATTCATAATTGAAGCAAAACATAGCTTGAAATTGTTTTTTTTCTGAAGCTTAAATAGATTAACAAACATAAAAAAGCACAAAAATAATACAACATTTTTTGTTCTTTAGTTCATATTAAAAATCCATAAAACAAACACACACACACCCATTGAATTTTATACTGAACATTTTATATGTATATATACTGTATATATATATAGACAGACACACATCTGTTCCAAAGTTTAGGGACAGTGTCTTATTATTATCTTATTGACAGATATACATGCCAACCAGTCACTAAAATTGGTGTAAATTAAAAAAATCTATGAACTATAAACTCAATATTAGCAAAAGAACTTCATATTATGTTCATATGAAAGATTATGCAAATATTACTAAATAGAGACATTGTGTTAATTTATTAGGGTAAACGTTAACAGTATAAAAAAAACTCACATTTTAATGTCATTTAAGAATTCTGTAACACTCAGAGTAAAATAATTAGCACACAAGTGCTTACGCACATGGGAACCTATTTTAGTGGAATTTTTGGAATGGTTTGAGTGTAAAGCCATCAGAAAAGGACATCTGTTGGAAAAGGCATATGTGATTGGAGTGAAAAGGAAGAGGAGCCGCGACAGATCCTTCTGTCGCTCGCAGTGATCCATTTCACACAGGAAACGTCCCAAAGGCTTCCCGCCAGAAGATACTAAGGCTCCTCTGTAAAAAAGATTTTCGACACCGTTACGAGAATAAGTTGATAAAAACTTTTTAATAACTTAATGTTGATAACTTTTTAAGCAGGAGGTGTCCGTTTTCAGTTTTGAATCCAAAGAGGAAAAATGGTGGAGGTTGACTCTTACCTTGTTCTGGATCTTCTGGATCTTCTGGATCATCTGGATCTTCTGGATCTTCTGGATCTTCTGGATCATCTGGATCTTCTGGATCTTCTAAGACATTCTGCACCTCTGGGTCACTCTTAAACGCTAAGTCCTCCTCATTGGTGTAATATGTACCTTTCTGATGGGCAATGTAGCGGAGAACCATTACCATCATTAGCAGTATCATCACGAAAACCGCTATTACAGAGACTCCTGGGTGACGGAACAATCACAAGAAGAACAGAAACTAATGAAATCAAGTTGATTATACACTCTTAAAAATAAAGATCCAAAAGTGGGTTTTCGCAGTGATGCCACAGAACAGGGGTGTACAATCCTGCTCCTGGAGGGTCACTGTCCTGCAATGTTTAGTTACCAATCCAATAAAACACACCTGAACCAGCTAATCAAAGTTTAGCTTGGCATACTAGAAACAATGTTCTCACTGTCAGTCCAAATCTGATTTTTTGTGCACATCCAATTGAAATCCAATCACACTAAAAAGTTATATGATCAACAAGCTATGACAACATATGTTTTTACATTGCTTTAACTCATCAAAATAAGTTAAACTATTCTTTTCAACTCTTTAAGTTATGCAAGATTCAACTTATTAAGTCAATTTAATGTAATTTATGTTGATTGTGCTTAAAAATTTAAGGTAGCAACATTGTTTTACAGTAATGCAATTTTTACAAACCCGATACACAATGTGGACTGACAATCGTTTTTTATCAGATTCCAATCGGGTACACAAATGCTCGGATTTGGACTGACCGTGTGAATGTAGCCTTTTTTTTTGTGTGTGTTAAGAATGTTTAACGAATCTAAAGAACCTTTTGTGGAATAGAAACCGTTCTGTGGATGTTAAAGGTTCTTCATGGAAAAATGGATGCCAGTAAAAAATCGTTTTTTTTTAAAGGGTATGTTTACACGACAACAAAGTAGTAAAAACTGAAACGTTTTTCCTTTGCGTTTTTCGCGTACAGACGACAACGTTGTCAAAACTATTCCCGTTCACACGGATCCGCGAATTCATGCCAGGCCAGAAGTGGGCGATGTCACTTTGTAAAGAAACACTATGCACCTATAGACTGAACACGTAATATGCATGCACATGATGTCACCGTTTTCACAAATTCACGTTTTTGTAGTTTACTCAGAATTCAAAAATTCGCACTTTGAATCCCGTTTTCAAAAGCCTGCATTTCCATTCCCCCAAAACAGCCTTGCCGTGTAAATGAATGGTAAAAATGCATTTTTTTTGTTTTAGTTAAAACAAAAGTTTTTGTTAAAAAATGGTGTCGTGTAAACAGCCTCTAAGAGTGTCTCTAAAAAACAGCGTTTTCTTCAGAGAGGGCGGGACTTTTATCCATTGTAAATTGATTGGATGATGAAAAGTGGGCGTGGCTGTGAGTAAAATGTGAGGTTATATAACATATAAAGCGAATTTATTGAATAATTCAGCCTTAAATATCCATTGAGACACTCATATTATCAGTGTGCCCTTGTATGATTCAAAGAATTGCAGATGAATAGATCATCTTTTGAGTTTGATTGCATTCTTACCTGAAATAATGAGATTCACTGATTCGTCTGCAATGGGAACTGCATCTGAAACACAATCAAAACATTCAATGTTTTTTTCATTGAATTGATTCAATGATTTTTCTACCCCGCCTCCAGGAACTTTGTGCTTTTCATAAAAGTCTCACAAGCTGCACTTGAAAACCATCTTAGTGTTGTATTTTCAATGGAGGGAGAACAGATCTTGGAGGAAGCACCATGAAGAGGATAATTTGGGAAATGAGGATGTCTATCTAAATCTGAGTGCAAACATCTGCTCTCCACTCCACAGAATGCCACATTTTCTCATTGCAAGGCTTCCCGGAGGACAGAAAAATGTGAATGTGAGCTCTCTGAAGGGATAGTTCACCCAAATCTCATCATTTACTCACCCTCGTCTATTTTGTAATGTAGATTGGAGATGTTGAGTATAAAAGAGGTTCATACCACTTGTGCGCTACAGTTTTCTGAAGTATAGCTTTGTGACAAGATGAAATTTCAGTAATTATTTGCATTAAAGTAGCTCTTAAGCCTCATTCAAACATGGCACGTTTGGGACACAAAAGAAACCATATATGTTTAACAGAAAGACCTGGTGCTGATTTGGCGTTTAAATTACATTTTGGTGAAGCTATTGTATGGCTTGAGAAGACTTGAGAAGAACCAACCTTTAAATATCTCAGAAGTTTTCCAACATTCTCCAACATTAATTATCATATTTTTTCAAGACCAACCAACCAAGCTGAGTTGTTCCATTAACATTAATATAGTTCTGTATTCTTTAAGGCCCATTGGCACCAAGAGAACTATAACTATATTAGCACCCACACCAACACACAATGATATTCTGTTTATTATAAGTGACACTTTAAATTTACAAGCTCTTCAAAGTTGAATAGTTTCTGTTTGGCTGTCAAGGATTTTAGAGTTCATCAAATCTTCAACTATATCGTATCGTTATCATTACAGTAGACTTCCCTATTCTCATAGAATTAGAACAATGTTTCAAAACTTCATCATTATCATTTTTAGTGAGAACAAGACTTTTACTATTCATTTTTGGAGGCGAAATCCAGTCACACTGTAAAAATGTCAGTTTAATGTAATTTTTAGTCGACATGACTTAAATATCCAAGTTGATTATACTTAAAAATGTAACTTTTTTTAACATTGCATTTCAATAGGAATGCAAGAGATTTTGGAGTTTAACATAAAGGCGAACATTTTCCCACACAGATTCATTAAGTTGATAAGTTGGTTACAGTGACTTAAGTGTGAGCAATGCTTCATACATCGCTACGCTATATTGACAAAAGACGGCCATTTTCGGAATTTTGCAAATGCGATCGCACCTTTACTCCACATTAGTGATTGTCTCGTTTCTCATTTCTTCTCCAAAGCAATTTTAAAAGAAACATCTGAGACAAGCTTCATTAATGAACCATCAATAAGATCTCAATTAAGTCTCCTGAGAAATGGAGGAGCAACTTTCAAGCAATTAAAGCCCTTGGCGGTGATGTGTGGCTATGTGTGACCGAGTCTCTGTGTGTCTGAGTGCTTTTGCACAGCTCATTGATGCTTAATTACCTGCTACATCTAGGTGTTAGCCTATCATTACTGCTCCATTAATCAGAGCTTAAAATGCACTGCCCACTCAGAGCCATTAAACAACAAGCGTCAATAAGAGAGAGAAGGGGGCGGATAGGAGAGGACATCATGATAATGAAGCACCTTGAATTGAAGAGGAGAGAGATACTGGCTCCGTTCCAAAACCTAGTGAGATAACAACGTAGGAAGCATTTCTAGACATCATAGACACTCATGACGCAAAGGCTGTTCCAAAGGTAGGTAGCTGTCAATTTAACGTTTACTCAAAAAAAAAAAAAAAAAAAAAAAAAATACACTGAGCATTTAATAATGACTTTGTCCTAAACAATTAATAGTAATAAAGTGATACAAATTAGCTGTTTTTATTATGTCCTCTAAACTTTCCAAACATCCAAAATTAAATAAAAAAACAAAACAAAACAAAACAAAACAAAAACAAAACAAAACAAAACAAAACAAAACAATCATTCAGAATGCAGACTTTTTCGGAAACGTTTTTCCAAAAAACTAAACAATAATAAAAATAAAAACAAAAACAAAAAACCAAGCAAAATCACTCAGAATGCTGAAAATGTCTGCCATGGTTTTCCAAACAAAAATAAAATAGAAGAATGCTGAAAAAATAAAATAAAAATAATAATAATTTTATATATATATGAAGAGTTCAGATGCAAAAACCACTAAATGCCATCTGAAATTTCCTCCTACATTGATCTTTTTTATCAAGCTTGTATTTTAAGTTCAATAATTTCACTTAAATTTTCATTGCCATTTAAGTGAAATTACTGAACTTAAATATACAAGCTTCATAAAAATGATCATTCTAGGAGGAAATTTCAGATGGCATTTAGAGGTTTTTGCATCTGAACTCTTCATATATATATAGGGTTTATATTAACATTTCTTTTATCCGTGCATTTAGAGATTTATCATTTGGAAATCGCACACAGTGACTTTAACTTCTTTCAGGAGACATATCACAGGATTTTCTCTGTCTTCCTTTTCTAGTTGCTGTTTAATTCCTAAAGTTAAACTTCTAAAACTTTCTTGAGACACGCCAAGTCGCTCATGTCGCCTCAGATCACCAGCTCTCACTGAAAATGAATGGCTTCCGGGAGCTTTGTTGCTGCAAATGAGCTTTTGAGGGCAGCTGCCTATGTAGTCAAGCAGGCGCACTAGGTTTTGGAACACAGCCTGTGTGTGCCTGTGTGTGTGTGTGTGTGTGTGTGTGTGTTTGACTGAGAAAGCTCTGGAGCTGATTAATTCTGTGAATAAAGAGCACAAATGCAATTCTAAGTGAGATGTTTTCCAGAATCCTTTCTTTTGACCTCCGTCCATCTCTATTTCTTAATTTATCTGTCTTTATCTTTTTTTTCTTCTTCTTTTCTATTCTCTGTATACCCACCCCACACACACCTCAATTCCAAGCCTCATTAAATCCCTCGTCAGCAGCTCTACATCTCATCAGTCACTGCCTCATTTACACACGTCCATCTGTTGGATGCAAGATCACACACACTCTCTCTCTCACTGCAGAGTTGCATTACAGACCCCGTGCATTGTTCCTGTTCCTTTGGTGTTTACGGTTCTGCTAAATTAGTTAAAACTCAGCTGCGTTCAATTGGGAAAAGGTTATGTGAGCTGAATAAATTGCTTTAAGTATTTTCATACCAGAATATATTTATATGATATGACATGACATATGATATGATACAAATGATTACATCACAAAAATAAAAAAGTGCTAGAATGAGAAACAGGGTTACAAATTAATCCTAAACAAATATTAAGTTTAAAATGTTTTATTAATTCCAGCAGATTCCATGAAAAGAACTATAATATAACATAAAATATTAGCTTTTATTTAAATAAAAAAATGGAAAAAAATGGAAAAAAAGAGGAAAATACCAGAATGATTTGGTTTTAAATTAAGCCTAAATTATAATATAATACATTATTAAAATAAAATATGTAAAATAAATAAATAAAAAATGCCAGAGTATCATCTTTATAAATGAAACCTAAATTAAATTATTTGATTAATTCAACCAGATTCCACGAAAAGAAAACAATTTGACTGAAGTTGATAAATGTTTTACTTAACTTCAGTATCAAAGCAGCCCCTGACATAAGAAGTACCTGCTTTCCTTGGTTTATTTTGTAAGCACATGCACACAAACTCAAAATGATCACACATAAAAGCATCGAATCCATGCTGACTTTGAATCAAAGCAAGGCGAGGCTTTTCAAAAGGAAACGTTTCTCATTTGAGTGTCGAGTTAAGTTGTTTTGCAAACCTCTCTTTGATGCGGAGTAACAAATACAGCCGGCGTTGATCTTTACATCCCTACAGAGCCGGGGCCCTTCGCTCTGTCAGTCGCTCTATCACTCCAACCCTGGCCCGCATTCAGGCCGAGTAAACAAACAAACACACAAACACCTGGAGCAGTTTCGCTCCCGGCCCACCTCTGGGGGCCCCTGCTTTCAAAAAGGTCCCTAATCTGCAGGCAATTTGTCAAAATAACGTCTTTTGTTTGTCAGGCCCAAACAGCGCTTGTCTCTTTAAGACAGGCGTGCTGACAGACGGCTCGCTTGGGTCCTGATGAACGCTCTCTGATGGATTTTGCCAGATTAATGGAGCTGAGAGATGGTTCTGTTTGGACGGCTGACAGACAGTTTTCTGATTGCAGAGCCTATTGGTGGGAATGGGCCGGTCTTTAACTAGTGTGAAAAAGCTCTCCCCAATTTGTGACCCTGCTGTTTTATTCATAATTAAATTGGAATTTGGTTTTAATGCAAACGTTTGCGCTGAATCCTGCATTTCAGCTTTTCAGTAATGCTTCTGCATTTTTACCTTTTGAGACAAACAAAAGTTCCTTTAGGGATAGATGGACAATAAAAAAAAAAAGAAAAAAAAAATATATATATATATATATAACATAATAATACTATAACATAATAACAAAAATTATAAAAATATTAGATCATTAAAACATTTAAGGCAAGACACCCCTGGTGAATTGGGTAAAAAAAAAAAAACTAATAGTAGATATCACCATACTTCACCAGTTGATTGATTACATTCAGAATTGCAAAAAAAAAATTGTATGACAAATTTTCTGAAATGTTGTTTAAATATGCAAATGAGCCATTATCTAATTAAATACGCACTAATTTGTATACATTTTTTTTAGAACAAAAATCTGAACATGGGATAAAGCCAGGTTCAAAATTCTTGTTTCATTTATATATATATATATATATATATATATATATATATATATATATATATATATATATATATATATATATATATATATATATATATATGAAGAGTTCAGATGCAAAAACCTCTAAAAGCCATCTGAAATTTCCTCCTAGAATGATCATTTTTATGAAGCTTGTATATTTAAGTTTAGAAATTTCACTTAAATGGCAATGAAAATGACCTATTAATTGCCATTTAAGTGATTTTTTTTTTAATTAAATATACGAGCTTGATAAAAATGATCATTCTAGATGAAAATTTCAGATGGCATTTAGAGGTTTTTGCATCTGAACTCTTCATATATATATATATATATATATATATATATATATATATATTAGAGTCAAAGGTTTTTACAGGGCAGGATTTTGGATATCTCTTTTTATTACTCCATAAATCAGAAAATACGGTCAACAGCCAAAAATAAATACATTTTCAAAAAAAATATTTGTAGGAATAAAATGTTACTAAAATGTTAAAATGATACTTGAACAATCCCCTCTGTAAAAAACATTCATAATATAGATAAGACTAAAACTGTAAAGTTTAGTGTATGTAAGCGCTACTGAAGTGGAGATTTCATGGTTTAATGTAGGAGGAAAAACTCATTTTGAGAAAACGGCCTTTAAAGATATATACTGTAATTGAAATCTACAGACGCAAATAGATAAAGTGCTCTAAAAGATAGTTAAAATTGTATTTTGGATGTTTTCTTTCCACTAGTCTGAAAAAAACACTTGATGAAAAGCCAAAAAGGGCCGAAGCATGAAAAAACTGTTTTTGATTGTAGTGTCTCGTCATAAATTATAAAAAAACAATGTTAGAATATTTAAAAACACATACAATTAAAGCAAAAGAGAGACAAACGAAAAGCACAAAGCAAAACAATTCAAAACAAAAGCAAAGTAAAGCAAATAAAGAAAAACAAATCAACAAGAAACAAAATAAAACTAACGTAAAGCAAAACAAATCAACAAGAAACTAAACAAAATCAAAGCAAATAAAGCAAAACAAATCAACAAGAAACTAAAAACAAAAGCAAAGCAAAACAAATCAACAAGTAACAAAACAAAAGCAAAGCAAAACAAATCAACATGAAACGAAACAAAACAAAAGCAAAGCAAAAAGCAAAACAAATCAACAAGAAACTAAACAAGCAAAGCAAAACAAATCAACAAGAAACGAAACAAAAGCAAAGCAAATAAAGCAAAACAAATCAACAAGAAAAGAAACAAAACAAAAGCAAAGCAAATAAAGCAAAACAAATCAACAAGAAACAAAACAAAACAAAAGCAAAGCAAAACAAATCAACAAGAAACAAAAAGCAAAAGCAAAGCAAAACAAATCAACAAGAAACGAAACAAAACAGGGAAAAAATGATGGCAAGCCTAAAATAAGCAATTTTAAATGCATGAAATTACCATTGAACAATTAACAAATCAAACTAGTCTTCATGGTATTCATTATTTATTAAATAATGAATTAATATTCATTAAAAAATAGTATCAAACATTGTATAGGTCTAATAACATAGAACATGGGATTGGGATTGTATGTTTAACACACACTGTGCAGCCCAGTTTATGATGACTGAAAGATGTTATTGACAAGCTAAAGACAAGCTAGCATTTATTTTATTCCAAACAATACATCACTAATGAAAAACCCCACACGTCCTCGTAAAAACGTCTACAAACTCAGGCCTCCAGAGTGCATTGCACCATTTTATCCTTGTGCTTCAGGAAGTTAGATTCCCCCCCCCCCCCCTACAAAAGCTGGGTTGGTTTTTATCGGCACATCAATATAAAATGGCCCAACATTTACAGAATTCGAATCCTCTGCACTGAAATTGGTTGCATTCGTTTTTAAGGCTTTTTTTGTATTATTGATGCATTTTTTCCCGTTAGCGGGGAAATGGTTCCAAATGACTTTTAAGCCTCTGCGTCTTTCCATTTCTGGTTATTCCATTTCTTACATAAGAGTTGAAATGGAAAGATGAGAAAAACATATTTCTTATTTATAAAGTGAAGTAGGAATTGATAGATGTAAGAAATGAGAATGACAGTGGCCGTGCGGTGAGTAACACTTACGGGCGACTAACAAAAATATCCCTCACTGGGACCACTGACCCATATGGAGTCTAAACCTGCTGGGAAAAAGCCTTAAGTGAGCTTTTTTTATATGCTAGTTTTCTTGCTAATGCACTATTTGGAGTACTTTCCTCTTCAACTTTGTTTTTTATTACTAGCTAGTTGTTTTAGATGGCAAGAAAGTCCTTTAAGTTCCTTCTGAGGATAATTACAACTAATAACCATACTCGGATGTTTTTACTTAAGTAAACAAAGGGTTTACAGTCACTGGAAACGCTAATATCGAACTGCAAACTGAGTCGATGCTGCAGGTCAGCCGAAAGTACAAAGTTTTTGCTTTTAATTGTTCGGTTTAAAAGCAAAGAGACGGTTGCGGGCTGCTGCTGCGGTGAGATCACCACTTCTCTGACTTTAGTTAATGAGCTCAGGCCGCAGTGTGTCATGGGAAGCGTGTGATGTTAGCAGGGGGTTCCTGGCACATGGGTCGGGAACCGCCTGTTATTGGCATCAAGGGTAATGGAAGTAAACAATCACCCATCCGGAGCACACAGAGAATTTTAATGATTATGAGTATAAGAGTGCGATTGAATATGTGTGCAGACTGCATTTAAAAGAATGGTCCGGGTTAAACATCTGCGACAATTACACAATTATCTCTTAACTGATAAAAACAAACAAACATTGCATAGGCTATGAGGTAATACATTTACAATAGCAATTAAGAAATTCCAAAAAGTTTGCAGCTCCTCATTTTGTTGAAAAGAGCTGATTCAGGTCAAATTTCTTACGTACTTCAATGTACTGTAAACATAAAAACTAAAAAAAAAAAAAAAGATAATTCTTATGCACAAAAAAAGTGTTATAAGCTTATAAAGTATTTTTTTTAGTTTAGAATTGAAAAACTCCTAAGGCAACAAAAAAACTGTATACACATTTTGCGTTCCCGGGTCTGATTAGACCCTATGGAATGTAAGCTTATAAAATAGTCAAAACTTAATATTTTTTAACTAAAACCATACTGTATCTGATCAGTAACTTCTCATTGATGAGTGACTGTGCAATATATTAAATATAAATATTTAATAATACTTAAATAAAAAGTTTTGAATGTTACCATGCTGAAAATGTCATATGTGAGCTGTAAAGTTAAGTTTAATGCTTAAATTTATTGAGAAAAAAACACAACAAAAGTGTTAGTCTAGAGCACTTTCACCAGTTTAAAGAGCTAATCCAGGTGAATTCCCCCTGTACTTCAATTTTTACCTAAAAAATTTAATTAAAAAGTAAGAATTTTTTTTTTCTGAAAAATAAAGTTTGCCCTTGTTACAAAATACTTTTATATGCTGTTTATCTTCATTATATGTAGGCAATGTAATTCCATATTATACAAAAGATAGTGGACACAACCGTACACAGACAAGGCTAGTTAGCAATATTAGCACGCTAGTAGGCTATCAAGTTTACATGTATAATGCTCAAGTAATGTGGTTGTACATTCAAATTAAAAAATAAAAAAGTTTGCAGGTTAATATGGCGGGTCATAACAGGATTTAAAATCTTGGACAAATTCTCACAGACAAGGCTAGCTAATTTTAGCATGCTAGTATCAAGTTTACATGTAAAATGCTTCATTGGTTATACATTTGCGTAGGGCAAATCCACTAAACAGTCACTCTACTTTAGCATGCAGTATGTAAGTAGTAAAACCACCCGCAATTGAGCTTAAAATAGTAACCTCTAAAATAGCAGGTGATGCAAGTTGTAGTCAAGCACACTTTTGTCATTTTAAAAAGCTGATTCAGGTGAATTTCCTCTGTACTTCAATGTTTACCTGATACAATTCCTCACCCCACAGACTGTAAACGAAATTTTTGTTGGATTTCGGTAAACTGAGGTACAAAATCCAATGATTTTCAGTGGTAATAGAGCTTAACTTGTTAAAAACCCGTAACATTACTAAAAGAAAGTGAATTTTGGATGTAACGATATTAAAAGAGACAGTTTGTAAACGTTTGCATTAGCATTAATCCTATGAGAAATTGACCTGCGTGTGGTAATTGTGGGGTCTTTACTGAAGTTGCTTATATAATTTAAAGCGTATTAATGCGCAATTTCCACTCTTACTCACACAGCGAGAGAGATGGTGAGAAATTAAATAGAACCATAAGACAGAGCCATAAGTTCATCCTCCATGGAAGTCATTTGTACCCCCTCCGTTCTCCTCATAAAACGATCACCTAATAGTCTCTCGCTCTCCCTCTCACACAAACACACGCAGGGAGATACACAATTCAGATACATCAAAATGACAAGATGATTGGTTGGGGGAAAAAAAAAAGCTTAAAGAGGCTGTAATATTTTCCTCAGAGAGATGAAAGTGACTTTTTCTTTCCACACTAGCGCACACACACACACACACACACACACACACACACACACACACACACACACACACACACACACACACACACACACACACAACAAAACACACATACATTATAACATACATACATTCTGTATATAAATATTCATTATCGACCCACTCTCGCTCAGAAAACATGTCGTGAGGCTTGCTACAAAGATGATGGACATATCTTTTTGTGGTGACTAAGGGTATGCTAACATGCTAAGCACACTGTTTTTATTAGCAGTGTTTTCAACTGCATAGAAATGGATGGATGGATGGATGGATGGATAGATAGATAGACAAAAAAATGTCCCAAACATGTGTCAAATAACAAGTCTTGAACTACAGTGTCCAGCTTGAAATAGCAACGCCTGCACACTTCTTGCATCTCTGCTGCCAAATGCCAGCGCAAACTGTGCTGGTTGGGTTTATCTGCCGACCACAGCATGGGTTCTAACGCTATTATTGTAGCCCTCACAGGTGTGGACCGGAGTTGTGATTTTTCTATGGCACGCTCTGTTCAAATACGCAGTCGCACTGCAGGTTTCAACAGGAATATGAGCGGGAACGATATCAGCTTGGAATAACTGGCCAGGTGGTGAGCATGAAATTAACTTATATTTTGAACATTTTGAGATATTTGGTGGCTTTAGGGTTCTCAACTGGAGCTTCTGGAAACCATGGATGTCCTGACTAAGATGTGCATGAATTGAAGTATTGAAGCATTTTCAAAGTCATATAAAAACATTACAGATTAAAATCGCGTTACTTATTTTTTCACTTCAGTAACTTCTAAAACTGTCCGAAAGCACTTAAATAGAAATTTTGATCTAGAGTGGGCTATTTTCTATGGAAGCTTGCTTCAGCCACAGAATAAAAAATACAAAAGGTAATTGCGACTTTTTATCTCGACTTTTAATTACGAGAAAAAATCTGAATTGTGAGTTTATATCTCTGACTTTAAAACACGCAATTGCGACTTTATATCACGCAATTGCGACTTTATAACACGCAATTGCGACTTTATATCACGCAATTCTGACTTCATATCTCGCAATTCTGAGAAATAAAGTCAGAATTGCAAGATGTAAACAAGCAATTGTGAGATTAAAAAGTCGCAATTATCTTTTAAAATGGTTTATTCTTTGGCGGAAACAAGCCTCCATAATTTTCAGTATAGCATACTACCTTAATACTCTTGGTGCAGTATACTAGTATATAAACTATGTGCCGGTGTTCTGAATACCCAAATGACCAACAAAAGTTTGCACATTGCGTACAACGTTGCATCCCATAATGCAATGCGTACTGATTAACGTTCCTTTTTCCCCCACACATTTTAATTCTACATCTCTTTGCTAACTTGTCTACTACTATGCTTAGATATTTTGGCTAAAAAACATTACTATGAAAACAAGAAAATACTGATTAAGGATCTTTTTTGCAGTGTTTTGGATAAAATAGGCAGTATACAGCATTCAAGTGATATCCCCAGTGACTTACATTCTGTAAAAAAATAAATAAATAAATTCTGGCCTCAGAATCAGTCACTTTAAAAGCCCCTTTGCACCCATGACATCACCAGAACACAACTGTTCACTTAGCCGAGCTGAAAACCATGACGTGAGCCAGAGCTGTGTCTCCAATGCAGAAAATGTCTTCAGAATGACATACTCCCCGATGACTCCTCCCTAGACTTCAGCTGTTGTCAAATATAACAATATAATATTCCTGTCTATGTCGACACTGTCAACAGACAAGCTAAAAGATACTGTGAATCAGTTGTTCACAACAAAACCAAACCCTCAACTCTCATCCCAGAAACTGCAGTGGCTTGATCTGATCTTAGCAGAGCATTAATCAACACAGATTTGAAATCATGGCTGCCTAAAATAAATATAAAATATTCAACAAACCTTGTGGGTGGTTCACAAACCAGAGTGTTGCTTGGCGGTTGTTAGGGTGTTCTGAGTGGTTTTTAATACATTGCTATATGGTTACTTGTGTTTCCTAAAGGATTTAGTGCACTGCGATTGCTAAGGTGTTCTTTTAGCACATTGCTATACAATTGCAATTAAGGTGTTCTGGGTGGTTTTAATGCATTTCTATGCGATTGCTAGTATGTTAGAAGTAGATTTAGCTTATACACAGCTGCAAGTGTGTTTTGAGTTGGTTTATTGTATCAATATTTGGTTGCTACTGTTTTCTGAGTGGTTTTAGCACATCACTGTGCGGTTGCTAAGTGGATTTAGCGCATTGCTATGTGTTAATCAGTGTGTTCTGACTATTTTTTTACTACATTAGTATTTTTCGAGAATTTTTACAGTTGCAAGATGCAATTGTATTTGAAGTTGTTTTAGTGTAATGCTATGCGGTTGCTACTGTATTTGAAGTGGTTTTAGCACATAAATGTGCAGTTGCTAATGTTTTCTTTAGGGGTGGGACGAGACACTTCTCATGAGACGAGACGAGATTTTTGCACAAAATTTTATAGAAATCCTCGATGACAAAATTCATGACTGGAAAAAGACTGGTTTGCAGGTGCATTTTGAAATGTTTTAACTAATAATCTTGTAATGAAAGTCATTTCAGTTCTACTTTATGAGTATGATATATCATATGAATTGAAAGACAACAATATACAAGCACTGTGAAACGTTTTGCCACAAACTCAACTGACTGGCTTTTCTCCTGTATGATTTCACATGATTCCCTTCAGACCTCACTGTACATGAAGTATGAGCTTCCAGAACTTCTGATTGAGGCTGTGTGTGACCTCCTAATTGAACATAGAAATAAAAACAGTATAAATGACCAAAATATATAACAGTTTGTTCTTCTTCTTATTAAGTGCAAACAATTAATGCAAGTGCAACCATAATCAAAGATATTCAATATTCAAAGTGAAAACAGATCAAAGGTTTTGAGCCAGCTTCTTCTTCAGCTCCGACTTCGCGTGCAGCCGTACACGAGCACAAAACGTCACAACACCCTCCCCCTGTCGGTGATTGGTTGGAACACTATTTGTTTTGGTTTTGAGTGGTTGGTGAAACCAATTGTTTTTGTGTGCAGATCTCAGAGCCTAGGCTGCCTACAGAGACGCGTTTTTTTGACGGCATGCTTATGGGGTGGGCAGCTAGCGGATCGTTAGGAAAGATTAGATGAATGTGATCTTTTTTTTTGGGCCTGAAATCAATGATACAACCTTTAAGTGGTTGCTAGTGTGTTCTGACTATTTTTACCACAGCAGTATTTTCAGAGTAGTTTTAATGCACACAGCAAAAATGTCTTGAGTGTTGTAGTGTATCGCTATTTTGTTGCTACTGTGTTTGTAGTGGTTTTAGCACATCCCTATGCAGTTACTAATGTGTTTGAAGTGAATTGAACGCATAGATATGTGGTTACTAGTGTGTTCTGAGTATGTTTACCACACTAGTGTTTTCAGAGTAGTTTTAATGTGTCTTGAGTTGCTTTAGCATATTGCTACGTGGTTGCTACTGTGCTCTGAGTGGTTTAGCACATCGCTGTGTGGTTGCTAATGTGTTTTACCACACTGCCATGCGGTTGTTAGTATCTTTTGAGTATTTAGTACATAGGCGGTTGCAAGTCTGTTTTAGCTTACTGCTAGGTTGTTCCTTTGCGGTCCAAGTAAAAACAAAAAGAGCTACCTCAAGTAATTTCTCACAAAAAAACATGCTCGCTACATACACTGAGAGAACAATTCACCGTAGCCTTACTGACAAGTGTTATTTCTGAAAATAGTCCCCGAACATGTTTGAGCCATGTGAGTGTCACAAGCACAATGTGTCATTGCTGCGAAATCTAATTTAACACAAAGAGCAGTGGCAGGAATCATGTTCTCAGGTTCACAAGTGTTCGAGCTAGCTAGCGCTAACAATACGCTTCAGCTATGTTTTGACATGTTTAAATGGGAAATGACAATTAGAGCGAGTTGGTGAACGTCCTCAGAGTAAGGCGCTGGATACGAGACGACATGAGTACTGGGAGATTTCATCTTCTATTCTGAATAGTATCCCATGATTCCTTGCAGCTGAAAACAGCAAAGAATCAATGAAAAATGTATGTCTGCCTGTGATTTCACACAGATATGAACCCGAAACCATGGATAACAAACTTGTTTCTCCCTGCTATCGCTTTAAAGAAGAGTACAGTATGCTTTTAATAAAGCATATAAGCTCATCATACGAGGCATGGCCTTATTTAGATAGAGCATTCTCTTTCTTCTCCTAGTTTATTAATTTATCTAAGCCATCATTTTCCCAGCAGTCATCATGACATGCCGAGGCGTCTCACTGGCTCTCTGAGGGCCCCATTCAGTGGCGCTATGAGCCCGTGTAGAGACCTTGAAATCTACAGCTGGTCTTATTGGGGCACAGAGCTCGCACAGGCAAACATACTCATTTACACACACATATAGACACACATTGGCGGTACTTCTGGGGCACCGAGCTCCACATATCTGACAGATGCTCTCCTTTTTCTCATTAACTCTGGCACAATGTGAAAGAAAGAGACAGAACAACTCACTCAGGCTTTTTTAAGTGGACTTACTGTATACGCGGCCCGAATTAGGACGATTATTTCTGAAGTAGTTCAATTAATAATGAGACACAATGAGTACATTTTCACATAAGCAGATGTGACTGAAAAGGTGCGGGCTAACCTGATTTAGCACCTCTAAGTGACCTCAAATTGAAGTTGTAAAAAGTGACCCCAAACTGGCCTCCATTAACTGAATGAAATGACTCAAAGACCCCCTTAAATGACTCAGTGACCACATAATTGACTGTGCGACTACCTGTTTCAAATGGTTCAAAAAGACCTCCTTGAAGAACTCAAAGTGACCATATAAAATGATTCAAATGACCCCCTTAAGTGACCCCATTAAATGATTCAATGTTATCGCTTAAATGATTCAAAGTTAATGAGTCAGAGACTACCTTGAACAAACCACACTGAATTATTAAAGATGACCCTGATAAATGGCTCAAACTGATCTTATTAAATGAATCACCTTAAATTATTAAAAATAAACACCTTAAATGACTTTCAATGGCTCAAAGTGATCACTTTAAATGATTCAATGTGATCGCTTAAATAAAGGAGAACTTGGTAACTTTTTTAACTTAATAAAACTGTCTAGAAATCATTTGGATGGTTAAACAACCTGTTCTGGTGATATTGGTGACTTTCCCCGCTCCCCCCAGCGTTCCCAGGCGGAAAACCAACCTTGCAACTTGGGGACTACTGTCCCGGCAAGATAGAAATGGGAAGTCTCGTGAGAAGCGAGAACGAGCGCGAAACACGAATTGCTTTACGGCAATTCGACATAAACACACACGCATGTATGATGTATTACCAGATTACCCACCTCGGTAGACAAAGCTCCACACGATACAGTTGGCTTGTTCCGATCAAAACAAACGCACATGAGCAGCGGTAGAGAGGGGGAGGAGGCCGCCGCAAGTGAGTTTTTTACGACCGTGTTGTGAAATATACGCCCCCCCACAGCTGTAGGGGGAGCTCGTGGGGAAAACATGCGACAACAAAAGAGAAAATCAGCGAGGAAGTGACTAGAGTTCGCTAGAGTTGCCGAGTTCTCCTTTAAATAATTTAGAGACTCCCATCTCAAAGTGGCTGCAATGGTTAAAAGGGTTCACTTAAATGACTCAAACTGACCTCTTTCAGTGGTTCAAACTGACCACCCTAAAAACTCTATACGAAAGTCTTGTTCTGGTCGAAGAGTGACCTCTGACCCGACGCATGACATAGGTTGTAGCAGTTGCGTAAGCTTAGGTGAGAGTAGACACCTCTCGCGGTTCAAACAAATAGAGCTGGGCAACAAACTCGTGTCTCTTTAAAAAATGTAATTTTAGACAATTAGAGATGTTTTGTTTTGCTCTATCCACTGTGCTTTCGCGTTCATACGTCATGCGTCGGATCAGAACTCCGGAAGCCAGTCGGTTATAGTTCATAAAGTTATAAATGTGGATATTTTTCATATAAAAATGCATAGCTTCACCTCAGAAGGCCTTTATTAACCCCCTGGATCCATATGGATTACTTTTATGATGGATGGATGTGCTTTTTTGGACTTCAAAATCTATGGTACCATTCACTCCCATTATAAAGCTTGGAACAGCCAGGATAATTTTACATATTGTGTTTGGCTGAAAGAAGAAAATCATATACACCTAGGATGGCTTGAGGGTGAGTAGGCTAAATGATGGGATAATTTTTGGGTGAACTAACCCTTTAAAGTGATCACCATCAAATGATTCAAAGGAAGAAAGAAAATCTTGCAGGTTTGGTGTGTAAAAACAGGTGAACTGTTCCTTTAAGACCGAGACAGCACTTAATCAGAGAGCTCTTCTATGATAAATTGCAAAATGACTTTCTGAGTGAGTCTACGTCTGCGCGTTCAACCTGTCAAAGCCCTTCCAACCTGGCACGAAAAACAACGAGCCGAGTCAACAGGAGGCATGCGGCACTTTCCCAGAAAGAACGGACACGCCAGCTCGCTTTTTCATTACAGTACCCACCCACTCACCCACACACACACACACACACACACACACACACACGCAAACGTACACCGTGATCAAACGTACGGATCAAATGCATGGCTGCGTCAGAGATGTCAGACATAATCGTCAACGCAGACGTGCGCCACAAGCTTTGATTCGTCTACGTGCCCTCAGTAGGGTGCTATCGCAGTGAAGGAGACAGAGAGAGGGGGTAACAAGGGCAGAGGAGGCTTCAGGTGGGTTGTTTGGGTGTTTTGCGGTATTACAGCATTACTTGCGGCTGCCGTTGTCAGATGTGACTGGAAACTTTTCTCTTAGTGAAGCTATAAGCATATCAAACTGTCTTCTGTCAAACGAGAGCTACGTTTCTATCAAAGCAACTTGCTATAGTTGGCCAACTCATTTTTATAAAACTTTATAAGACAAAAAAGTGAACTTTTTATAGCAGGCTTCATTATGATGGAAGACAGGGTTTGCAGCTCCTTTAAAATAAGAATAATATATTAAATATAGGGCTGTCAAAAGATTAATCGCGATTAATCGCATCCAAAATAAAAGTTTGTGTTTACATAATGAGTGTGTACTGTGTATAACTATTTTTTATATATGTGACCCTGGATCACAAAACCAGTCTTATGTTGCACGGGTATATTTGTGGCAATAGCCAACAAAACATTGTATGGGTCAAAATTATAGATTTTTCTTTTATGCCAAAAATCATTAGGATATTAAGGAAAGTTCATGTTCCATGAAGATATTTTGTAAATTTCTCACCGTAAATATACAAAACATTTATTTTTGTGAATAGATGCAGCACTATCGCCAATAGAAATGGACAACTTTAAAGGAGATTTTCTCAATATTTCGATTTTTCTGCACCCTCAGATTCAAGATTTTCAAATAGCCGTATCTCGGCCAAATATTGTCCTATCCTAACAAACCATACATCAATGGAAAGATTATGTAGTCAGCTTTCATATGATGTATAAATCTCAATTTTTAAAAAAATTACCCATAAGACTGGTTTTGTGGTCCAGGGTCACATATAAATACACACACATGCATGTATATATTTAAGAAATGTTTGCATACATATCCTGTATATATTTATATATAATTTATATTATATATAAATATATTTTTTTATATAAATTACACATTTTTCTTAAATATATACAAGCATGTGTGTGTATTTATATATACAAATTTAATTATACACAGTACACACACATATATTATTTAAACATAAACTTTTATTTTGGATGCAATTAATCGCGATTAATCTTTTGACAGCCCTAATTAAATAATATATGATATTGAAAAATAAATGTCATAAAATGCATAAAAGAATGAAAGAAAAAACCTACACGTGTGTGTGTATGGATATATATATATATCAGTATATATATATCAGTATATATATATATATATATATATATATATATATATATATATATATATATATATATATATATATATATATATATATATAGCATTTTTTCTTTGAATGAAATAAATGTTTTCCTGATGACAAAATATAAAATGTGACTAATTTTTTATCATACATTTTTAAGATTTTAAGAAATTATTATAAAAAGATATGTGTATAGCGTATATGTGTAGGTTATATTTATGAAATAATTTTTTTAACTGCATATATTTATTTACATTATTATATTATATGTAGGCCTATATGGAGAAAATTAGGTTTGTGTCTATTCCTACCTAAATTTCACATATCTGCTCTGGATTTATATGTAACATGAAAACAAACTTAAAACCCAATCCCAATATTCACACCCTGGTTGCACGTTGGTTACTTTTTGAAAAGCATTATAAGCAGCCGCCTCAGTACTGCATGGGTTATTACAGTTTGGAAACTGGTTTCAGTGGCGTGTCGGTGATCTCCAGGGATCCGTGGACCGCCAATGTGCGTTTCAGCGAGGGGCCGTGAGCGTGAACACTAAATGAAATTACATTCCTGCAAAACAATTTTTTCTGCTGCAGCTGAAAAAAAAAGCAAAAAAAAAAAGCTCTAGGTCTGATAAGAAAGCTTGTCGTCAATATTCCCTCAACACCCAACGCATCTGCTCGAAAGAAAAAAAAAATTTGATGATGTTCTCCGCAAGCTATTTTGACAACTCAGCTTTTTCTCTGAAGCTACGGAATGATAAATGAAATGAGAAGAAAAGAATTGTGTTCTGTTAAATGAACATATTGCAAAAACTTTATCTATCTATCTATCTATCTATCCATCCATCCATCCATCCATCCATCCATCCATCCATCCATCCATCCATCCATCCATCCATCCATCCATCCATCCATCCATCCATCCATCCATCCATCGTATATATCTATTTTGTTCCCAGCAATTTATCATATTAACAATATATCATAATATTTTTGAAAATTTTCCTTGATTTTTTTGTCCATTTTATCTTAAAAATGAGTTTTTTAATGAAAGAATTTACAATTATATTGCCTATTTAAAATGATATAATCTATTGTAAAATTGTTCTGTCAAGTATCAAACATTGAGTTGAACAATAATAAAAAAAAGAAAAGATGTGAATTTTCCACACCACTTATAATACAATATGCAAATGCATATTTTTGCATATTTTATTAGGTGTAATAAGTCCCAATATAACAAAACAAATATGTATTTTGTAGATTTGATTTTGATTTCATTTTTGAAGGACCTCAAATGTAATTACTGTAGGTTACCTGAAGTTAACGTTCTTTTCACAAGGGAGCTAAAAATAAAACTATGTAGCTATCAACTGTATTTATTCTCTTTGTAAATTCAAAACAGAACAATTAAGATGCACATTTCAGGGAAGAAAAATTCCCAGGACTAAATTGGAAGCAGAAGGTAAAGAATGTTATTATTTCTTGTGTGCATTTGTGAGAACATTTCATTAGATGTCAAAGCTGTAGTGGGACCAAACCACACTGTAATTGCACATTCCATATTTAGCTAATGAAACAAAGAGATTGAAGAAAGGGTTTTGTATCTTTTCAATAAGGTATTTCTCATGTGGGAGTTTCATTCCTGCATGTTGAGAGCTGAACTTAATGCCATGTCTATATAAAGCATAAATGACAGCTATTCACAAAGATCTCAAAGATGTATTTATATGTTGAACTCAGTGTCTCAGGGAACATGTAAGTGAAACATTTGGTTTCTATTAACGGGCCCTTATTATGCTATTTTAAAGGTTCCTAATTTTTTATATTTTTTTGGAGGTCTCCTACAACAGGTTTACGTGCATCCAAGGTCAATTCAAAGAGTCTGAAAACGGTTCTTTCAAAGATTCAGTCTCTCTAAACCTCTCCTTTCCGAGAGTTACTCTGCTCTGATTGGTCAGATGACCCAGTCTGTTGTGATTGGTCTACTCTGCTCTGATTGGTCAGATGACCCAGTCTGTTGTTATTGGTCTACTCTGCTCGGATTGGTCAGATGGCTCAATCTGTTGTGATTGGTCAGATGACCCAGTCTGTTGTGATTGGTCTACTCTGCTCTGATTGGTCAGATGACCCAGTCTGTTGTGATTGGTCTACTCTGCTCTGATTGGTCAGATTGCCTAGTCTGTTGTAATAGGTCTGCTCTGATTGGTCAGATGGCCCAGTCTGTTGTGATTGGTCTACTCTGCTCTGATTGGTCAGATGACCCAGTCTGTTGTGATTGGTCTACTCTGCTCTGATTGGTCAGATGACCCAGTCTGTTGTTATTGGTCTACTCTGCTCTGATTGGTCAGATGACCCAGTCTGTTGTGATTGGTCTACTCTGCTCTGATTGGTCAGATGACCCAGTCTGTTGTTATTGGTCTACTCTGCTCTGATTGGTCAGATGACCCAGTCTGTTGTGATTGGTCTACTCTGCTCTGATTGGTCAGATTGCCTAGTCTGTTGTAATAGGTCTGCTCTGATTGGTCAGATGGCCCAGTCTGTTGTGATTGGTCTACTCTGCTCTGATTGGTCAGATGACCCAGTCTGTTGTGATTGGTCTACTCTGCTCTGATTGGTCAGATGACCCAGTCTGTTGTTATTGGTCTACTCTGCTCTGATTGGTCAGATGACCCAGTCTGTTGTGATTAGTCTACTCTGCTCTGATTGGTCAGATGACCCAGTCTGTTGTGATTGGTCTACTCTGCTCTGATTGGTCAGATGACCCAGTCTGTTGTGATTGGTCTACTCTGCTCTGATTGGTCAGATTGCCCAGTCTGTTGTGATTGGTCTACTCTGCTCTGATTGGTCAGATGACCCAGTCTGTTGTGATTGGTCTACTCTGCTCTGATTGGTCAGATTGCCCAGTCTGTTGTGATTGGTCTACTCTGCTCTGATTGGTCAGATGACCCAGTCTGTAGTGATTGGTCTACTTTGCTCTGATTGGTCAGATGACCCAGTCTGTTGTGATTGGTCAGATGGCTCAATCTGTTGTGATTGGTCAGATGACCCAGTCTGTAGTGATTGGTCTACTCTGGTCTGATTGGTCAGATGACCCAGTCTGTTGTGATTGGTGTACTCCGCTCTGATTGGTCAGATGACCCAGTCAGTTGTGATTGGTCTACTCTGCTCTGATTGGTCAGATGGCCCAGTCTGTTGTGATTGGTCTACTCTGCTCTGATTGGTCAGATTGCCCAGTCTGTTGTGATTGGTCTACTCTGCTCTGATTGGTCAGATGACCCAGTCTGTTGTGATTGGTCAGATGACCCAGTCTGTTGTGATTGGTCTACTCTGCTCTGATTGGTTAGATGACCCAGTCTGTTGTGATTAGTCTACTCTGCTCTGATTGGTCAGATGACCCAGTCTGTTGTGATTGGTCTACTCTGCTCTGATTGGTCAGATTGCCCAGTCTGTTGTGATTGGTCTACTCTGCTCTGATTGGTCAGATGACCCAGTCTGTTGTGATTGGTCTACTCTGCTCTGATTGGTCAGATTGCCCAGTCTGTTGTGATTGGTCTATTCTGCTCTGATTGGTCAGATGACCCAGTCTGTAGTGATTGGTCTACTTTGCTCTGATTGGTCAGATGACCCAGTCTGTTGTGATTGGTCAGATGGCTCAATCTGTTGTGATTGGTCAGATGACCCAGTCTGTAGTGATTGGTCTACTCTGGTCTGATTGGTCAGATGACCCAGTCTGTTGTGATTGGTGTACTCCGCTCTGATTGGTCAGATGACCCAGTCAGTTGTGATTGGTCTACTCTGCTCTGATTGGTCAGATGGCCCAGTCTGTTGTGATTGGTCTACTCTGCTCTGATTGGTCAGATTGCCCAGTCTGTTGTGATTGGTCTACTCTGCTCTGATTGGTCAGATGACCCAGTCTGTTGTGATTGGTCTACTCTGCTCTGATTGGTCAGATGACCCAGTCTGTTGTGATTGGTCTACTGCTTACAGTGTGGTTCGGACACAAAACATGTATTACCATAACTCAATTTTAGCTCTTCCTAAACACTTGATACACAGTAATGTGCAGGAAGTGAGACTGGAATTACTGACAACTTTGGGAGACACCAACTCCATTTGTCACGAAATATGATCTTAAAAACTTTGCAGACCTTTGACATTCACAAACAGTATATATTATAAAATCATTATGACATCGAAATTGATTCTTTTTTGTTTTAATAAATGTCATCTAAATAAATCTTAGGCTAGCCAACATTATTTCCTACTAAATTTTCTTTTTTGATTTAAAAAACGTCACATTACATTTATACAGGTTAAATGTGTTGCAAAAGCCATTTGTCTTTTAAGACAAACAGTGAAGATTTTAAGAGCCTCCAGAACGCCAATGAAGTGCTTGAAGATGCACAGCACAACCAAACTGATAATTACTCCGAGCACCCCTGTCTACTCACATCCCAGAATGCAACGGAAATATGCCACTGTCTCTTGCTCCTGCTGTCACCGCTCTCATTGATGGAGGAAGACAAGGGAACAGTGGGATTCTGGGTAAAGACTCTGAAACAGATTATTGTAGGCACAATATCAATGTAAGGGAAATGAAGACATGTACACAGCTCTAAATATTTGAGACCACATCAAAGCCAGATTCTTTTTCCATAGAAAACGCAAATTTACCATTTAATTCATGATGTCTACTATAAAGGATGGAAGTATTTTCACTTACATAAGGTAAACTATAACATATAGCGATAGCTCAATAAAAGTGTGCATTAAATATTACTCTATTGAAAAATGTGGTTTTGTTTCCTCCTGAAATAAAATATAGAGGCTGGTATTCTACAAGTACTTGGTGATTCACTACTAGTGTTGTGGTATTTGATTCATCCTAGTGAATCTTTTTAACGCATTCACTAGAATGACCGTTGTTTACTTATTCATAACTTTTGTGTCTTTTTGAGTCATTGTATCACTCATTCAGTCAGTGACTCAATTTAATTAAAAGATCTGTTCTCTTAAAATATCTGTTGACTTAAGATTTGTTCACCTAAAAAAAAAGTTCACCTAAAAGATTTGTTCAAACATGTAGCTATTCACCATAATGAATGTTGACAAAATGCAATTTATATATAATATTTTGATTCATCTCAGTAGAATCTTTTGAACCAACTAAAACTAAAATTCATATTTGTTTACTTATTCATTAAGTAACTTTTTAAGTCATTGAATCCATCAATGACTCGGTCAGTCAATGATTCATTCATTTAAAAGATCCATTGACTTAAAATATCCATTAATTTTAAAAAGATATGTTAATTTAAAAGATCTGCTCACTTAACTGATCCATTCAGAGGGGGATATAGTAAATACTAATACATATTTCTATTCACCCTTTCACTCACATGATGTCAATAAAATACTTTTATTTTTAAACAAAATAAAGTCTATTAAATTAGACAAATGCAAACAGAAGTATTTTGGCTGGTGGTCTTGGGACTTTTGGCAGAGTTGAGAACGCTGCTATCAGGCCTGCAAGACACATTGTGTGAGTCCTGTAGCCCAGCGTCCGTGACTCCCTGAGAGCCTATGATAAACCGGCACTCCCACTTAATCAGACGCAGTGTGTGTGTGTGTATATCAGAGAGAGAGTCTGTAGCACACACACTTACAGTTATGTCCATTTTCTCCTGTAGCATGTTTGCGTTTCCACTTTAAAGCTTTAGGTTATTTCTGAGGCTATTATTGTTCCCGAGGGAGTGTGAACACACACTACCAGCGCACTCATGTTGTCCGGATCGCTCAATGCCAATTATTGTCTGCCTGTACGGCAACAGAAAAATTGTGACTAGATATCTACTTCCTGTCTGCATCCCATCTCTCTTTCACTCAGAATAAAATGTGTGTGTGATGCTCTCACTTTAAGTGAGAAGAATGTGGCGACAGTACAGGAAATCACAATCCACACCTCAGTTTTTCACTCCTTTTTTAGTTTTTTGCTAGGATCGTGCTAAAGTGAATGTTCATGTCATCTAATGCCTCAGGTTTTCTTTCAGCAGACGTGTGAACCGCTTTGCTGTGTTCTTAACCCTTAACCCTGTGTCCTTCCAAGTTCATGTCAGCGGTGGAATTGGTAAAGTCTCTGGGGTTTTCTTCTAATCTTGTCCTTCTCAGTGGAAAATTGGCGAATTTATGGACATTGGTCCAATGTCAGAGACGCTTCTCAACCTCATGCCTTGAAGTCAGACTAGCTCATGGTTTTACATGACAGCCCTTATTGGCTCTAACCAAGTTCACCAAACATGGCCTAGCAGGTCAACCAAGGAGGTCTAATGTCTTCCAATTCCTTTGTTAACAACTGTCTTGAGAAGTCAAAAGCCAACTAAAGTTCCAGACAAAACAGTTTGTCATTGGTAGACATCTACTGTGTTGACGAAATGCGGCTACATTTTGAATGGAAGTCAATGGAGAAAGCAGAATGCTTTTTTTTTTTTTGGTAGCAGAATGCTCATCAGTTAAACGTTGACCCCCTTGAGGTCCACCCGCTCGTAGTCCACTTTATTGACGTTAGATCACCTTAGACCTGTTAATAACCATGAATGACATTATTAAAATCAATGCAATGTGATCTAAAACAGGATGGTCAATGAGAAAAAAAAATAGAGCAGGATTTAATATTACCCATTGGGAATTGGTTGGATCATAACAGCCTTAAAGGAGAACTCCGGTCAATTTTAACATTGAGCTCATTTTTTTGTACATTTAGAGTGCTGTCAATACAGAGAACAACGACAAAAATCGGTGTTGCCTACACCGAGTTATTCTATTTTTAAAATTTGCACCCTGTTGACTTCAATGGGGCAAGTACTAAACCTGCTTTTAGCCTCTTAACATCCTTGATGTGTCATTACAAGTGCACAGCTAATGTGAGTGATTCCTTCTGAGTGAACACGAGTGAATCTGACTGCAGTAGATGTGAAAGATATGTATAAAAATGATGTTATTTAAGCCAGCGCAAATACCTGTGTTTACATCCTGTTTTCGGTTGAAGTCCAAAGTAATCGATTGCCGAGTTCACGCGCGTGATCATAGGTAACTAAACCTATGCGCGTGATGTACAAAAAATGTACAAAAAATGAGCTCAATGTTAAAATTGACCGGAGTTCTCCTTTAAGGCCAAAGTATACTTTGTTTCTTGACTTGACTTAAGCACATGAAAACAAAAGTCCACTAGATAGTGCGCATGGTGCGAATGCGTCTTTCCGCACTCACGGCTAAAGGGGAATACTTTAAAAGATGGAGCAGAACGCAGTAAATAAAGAATACCAGGGCCTTGAATATGATACGTTGTTGGTATTAGTGTCTAATTTGTTAAAGAATCGTTCATTTGAGTCAAATTTTTTCCATGGTTCACAGAACTGGTCTGAATGATTCATTGGCTAAACAAATTAATTGATTTACTCTCTTAAGTCAGACTGAATAACTTGTTGGCCAAAACAATAAAACAATTCACAGAACCCGTCACAGAACTGGTCTGAATAGTTAATTCATCCAACAAAATGACTGATTAATTTTTAAATTGGTCTGAATGACGTGATCATGAAAAAGAAATAATGATTCACAGAATCAGTCTGAATGATTGACAGAACTGGTCTTAATGATTCATTCACCCATCTAAATGATTGATTCACTCACAACTTTGACTGAATTATTGAATAAATAAAAGAATGATTCACACACAACCAGTCTCACCAAATTAAATGAAGATTCACTACATACAACTGATTTGCTTGTGAAATGGACTGACTGATACATTCACAAACCGGATTGAACAATTAATTCCCGAATCACGAATTTGACTGATTTGGTCCGATTGGTTCTTGAGTCGACAACTCACTGAATCACTGAACCATTATCACTGAATGAAATCTTTAAAAACAATACTCATGTGAAACTCTTGAACTCTTGAAGGGATGGGTAGTACGGCAAATTGTTTAAAAAACCATAAAAATACCACATTCACATTACATAAATGAGTCTTCATGAAGTCAACATCCACTCACATGTAATCTGAGCCCATATCAGCAAGGATGCTTCTCTCATCTGCCGTCTCCCTGGAGACAGCAACCATGGAAACCATGACAGGCCCCATTGACTGCAATCCCACAATTCCCTGTCCATTCGGCATGTACGGTAAAAGCTTTCGTCTGGAGGGCTTCTTTATTCAGGTGACTTCAAAGGTAGATTAGTTTACCTGCAATCGATTTGGCACACGAGAAAAAGACGAGGACGCCCTCCAGATCTAAAGAAGCAAAATAACAATAAATCTCAAAATACATTTTAACAACAGCCTGGAGATGAAGCACAGTCTCGTTATGAATTCCGAAAAATGTTCCGTTACCTGACATTAAGGTAGGACAGACAAGCGAAAGATCTTAAGTGCTATTCAGACGGTAATTGTTTAACATGGATGTGAGGTAATATCAGCATTATCAGGATCTAGTTGGAATAGGAAATCTTAGTGTTTTTCTACCACTACAAAAGATTCGACTCAACATTTGTGAACATTTCTATCAATCCATTTCATGACCGAATAGTCCAACTGAGAACAAATTGATCAGCTGAATTCCTGAATGAATCATTCAGACCGGTTTTGTGAACCTGTTCAAATGATTCTCTGACAAGATTTGATTTAAAAATCAGACATTGATCAGTAATTTTTCCAGAAGTAAATTACGGCCATTTTTATGGATGAGATACGGCTACTTTTTGACAATTTTATCATTAGAATTTGGGTATTTGGCACAATTGAGGCTTGTGTCAGAGAAATGCTTTGAAAAACATGATTAAAAACATTTGAAAATTAATAGTTGTCATCATCACTTTTCAAACTTTGCTATAAGTGGTCTCAATTATTGATAATATATTATATAATATATTATTTTTTACGCATTGGGTTGCCTAATACTGAAACAACAGTTCGAAGTTGCTTTTTTTTTGCAAGATTTATGTTTAATTTTATGAGTAAAAAATGTATGCAAATAGACAATGCAACTAAATCTTCTAAATGCTAAAAATCTCTATTTTGAGTCAAATAATTTTAGTAAACAATGTGAACAGGTTCGAAGAACTGATCTGAATGATTGGCTGATTCACTCTCAAATTGGACTGAATGACTTGTTCACAAAAGCTATAGAACAATTCACAGAAACAGCCTAAACGTATGATGGCTGAGAAAGCTCAACGTGCTGCAACTACAGAAAACACATCTTCATCAGTTTGACAACACATTTACTGCAAATACAACACAACCAAATATGGAAACTTGCTGCAAATACTCACAACCAGATACAGAAGCAAGCTGCAAATACTCACAATGCAAACAAATTTAGAAACACACTGCAAATACTCACAATGTAACCAAAAACAGACGCGAGCTGCAAATACTCATAACGCAACCAAATACAGAAACGCACTGCAAATACTTACAATACAGAAAAGAGCTGCAAATACTTACAATACAGAAAAGAGCTGCAAATACTTACAATACAGAAAAGAGCTGCAAATACTTACAATGCAAACAAATTTAGAAACACACTGCAAATACTCACAACGCAACCAAATTCAGAAACGCACTGCAAATACTCACAACGCAACCAAATACAGAAAAGAGCTGCAAATACTCACAACGCAACCATATTCAGAAACACACTGCAAATACTCACAACGTATCCAAATACAGAAAAGAGCTGCAAACACTCACAACGCAACCAAATACAGAAACAAGCTACAAATACTCACAACGCAAACGAAATACAGAAACAAGCTACAAATACTCACATCGCAACCAAAAATGTGTTGAAAACACTCACGACGCAACCAAATACAGAAAAGAGCTGCAAATACTCACAACACAACTATATTCAGAAACACACTGCAAATACTCACAACGCAACCAAATACAGTAAAGAGCTGCAAATACTCACAACACAACTATATTCAGAAACACACTGCAAATACTCACAACGTATCCAAATACAGAAACAAGCTACAAATACTCACATCGCAACCAAAAACATGTTGAAAATACTCACGACGCAACCAAATACAGAAACAAGCTACAAATACTCACAACGCAACCAAATACAGAAACAAGCAGCACAATACCAGGCTCAATAAGCAAACAAATTCAGAAACACATTGCAAATACTCAAAACGCAACCAAATGCCAAAACGAGCTGCAAATACAAACAACACAACCAAATATAGAAACATCAATACACCATCAATACACATCAGTGCATTCAAAGTACATCAAAACTCAATCCAAAAATTTTGACATTTTTCAAAAATAAAAATAAAATATCTGGCAAAAATTATAATCAGCAGGAATTTTTGCCTGGATGATGGGAGAAAAGACATTTTCAACTCAAACAGCAATTTTTTAAACAATTTTTACACCTGTAAATGACAAAGCAATTACCGCCTGAATAGGGCTTAAAAATCTATTTCTTTAAAAGCAAATATCTCCCTTTGCTCTGAACTTTGAGCATTGTAACTTTGCAGATGTTGTTTATGCTCAAACAGCAACATTACACAATAACTAAAGTAAAAAAAGTGATATCATAATCAACCACCCCTTTAATAAATATATAGATATTTAAATTATAACTGTAAACCTTTTTTCTTTGTTGGTCAATGAAAATATTGCATCTCTCCTCAGTACTTTTGTGTCCTATCTCAGAGTCAAAGTGAAAGGCAAAGATACTGATTCAATAGGCCTACCTGTCCACACATATTCGGCCATCTCTTTAGATGGACTGTGCTTTGACTGGCAGGAAAGTGGAGTGCCTGTATATTTTGCTGTTGTCTGAAAGATCTCCATGTTGGAGCAATAAAAGGCTTTTCTTCCAGTTGCGTTCCTCCCTTTAGCCATTAAAGAGTGCCCCTCGCTAAACAAATTGCACATCTCTCCAGCGCGCGGGCCGACGTAGAGCGAGCAATGTTTTGAAAGCTTGAGATTATTGGGCTGCCATACATGCGGCAACTTAAAGAGAGAGATGGAGAGCGTTGTATAACAGTTATTGTGCGCTCACAAAAAGGACCATAACAATACAGTATGTGCTAAAACCCCATTTGGCCAGTAATTGTTTCTCAAGGGAGCTTCTGTAAAATAATGTTTGTATGGCTTTTTTCCGTGATAAAAATGAGTTTTGACAGCTATTAATTAATTCAAGGAAAAAATGTTGTCCAATAAAGTTGCCTCATATGTAGTCAGTCACATGATGATATTTCAGCATGATATTGAGTGAACGTGCTGAAACCTTTAAGGACTACAACAAGGACATTCCTCCAGGGTTAGTGACATCACCAACCCTAGAATTTACATAAACCCCGCCCCCTGAACACTATTTATAGATTATCAAAACAGAATATGCTAATCAATGACTAGAAGATAACTACACATCAGCTACATAAATTCATCAACTAACCATTCAGAAATGTCCTGTCACGTTCTACATGTTGTCACTTCTCCATCATTTGTCTGAATGCGGTTTGAACATAAAAGGCTTTTGAAATGTTCAGTGTATGTGTGTGTGAGGTAAAAGGACAGGAGCTCTTGAAGCTCCGCCCTCTGTGGCACAGCAGCTCATTTGCATTTAAAGGAACAGACAAAAACGGTGCGTTTTTGCTCACCCTCAAAAAGTGACAATTTTAACATGATATATAGAAATTTCTGTGGGGTATTTTGAGCTAAAACTTCACATACACATACACACATACACATCAAAGACTTATTTTACATCTTGTGAAAAGGGCATTATACCACCCTTTTAATTTACGGCCTACAGCCGTGCATAGCGCCATATTGCACTGCTACTCGTGTGATATTGCTTATTATATTAAGAGGTTATTTAGTGTTACTCCAAAAGGAGATCCAGTTTCATGACCCTGAAACACAATCCAAACACAAGGAGTCTAAAGAACCAAAACACACTTCGCCAGCCTTGCTGTTACATTCATTACATGAAAAGGCCTTGAGTACGTACACCAATCATGCACTTTTCAAAGGCACCAAATCAGAGGCCAACCTAAATAAAGCACTACAAGACCAGAATCACAAAACACCATACGTATTTACTCGGTTTTCCTGTCGTCCTACTTTTCCCGTCCTTTCAGATCTCAACATCTTAAGATTTTTTGAAGAATGTTATGAATATATAATTATATCAAATATAATACATAATACATGTAATATATCAATGACAACAAACAAATGAAATAAACAAATAAATCAATATAATTTCATGACTGAAACAAAATGAAAGTGAATAAACAATTATCTAATGTTGTATTTATAATATAGCCTACAATAATACAAGGCCTATAATACATTTATAAAAAAAAAATAAAAAATAAATAAATAACAGGGATGAAAAAATGAAAGTGAATAAACAAATAAGATTTTAGGGTAAACTATCCCTTTAAATACATTTCAAGTAAGGGAAATTAGAATTAGCCTACTCAATCACTAAAGATTTCGTGAAAGAGTGAATAAATTGCTCTATATTTGTTCAGAAATATGAGAAACACACTTACATGTGGCATTGTGTAAAATCCATGTTGTGGTCTGTGGAGCTGGATCAGCTGGGCTTATGGATGAAGGGATGTGAGTCACATGCCCGATGTCTGACTTGGTTGAGTAGTCTGACACGGTGGATAGTTCGACTGGTCTAGTAGTCATTTTAAATCAGTCTTTAAAATACAAATACATGTTCAAAATCAAATGTATGTACAATCATGTTTTTAACACTGTATTTGCTTCAATACTGGTGCAAATACCAAGAAACGGCTTGCATGAGACTCTCAGTTAGCTCTGACACATCAGCTGCGAACAGAAAGTGTCGACAGTTGTCCGATATCAGACTGTGAAGCTGTTGGCTGCGGCACAGAATCTCCAAGCGTGATCTGGCTTCTGATTGGCTGCCACTGCACGCATACAGTCCCACGCCCTTATTTTTAGAAAATTAATCATTGGATGAAACACTGGTGAGCGTTCAAAGTTATCAGTCAAAAACATATGAAACTGTTTACTGACGATCTTGGGCAGTTCACGTAGCCTAAGTACATGCTGCCATTTTCATTTGGCTTTGAAAGAGTTTCCCTCCCCTATTTAAGAACGATTTTTACACAGTCTCGGTTATGATAACCAAAAGGGTCATCTTCAAAAGAGGAGATTAGCAGTAATAGATTCACATATGCACATACAGCTAATTAAAGACATATCAACTGTGTTTAAAGATAAATGATGTTACCTCAATCTACTTTAAGGCAATATAAACATGCTCAAAGTAATTCCATTCCTGCTACAATACATTTTTGGTACACATTTTAAGGCAGTACCTTATGTAACCTTTACAAGAAGGAAATCCAGAATCTAGTGCAAGCTCAGTGAAAAAAAATCCAAGATGGCGGAAGACTCAAGAAATGTTGATTATACACTTATAATTGATAAAATACTCAAAAAGTATCAATAAAAAAGTGTAGGATAATAAACAACAAATATTTTACTCAATATTTGTGTGTAAAGTACTTCTCATGCGTATTAAGCTACGTGAAATGTATCCAAGATGGTGGACGAGTCGACTAAAAATTCACTTCACAAAATATCTATTAAAAACATTCTCATAAAAAGTATTTTATTCAATTTAATGGGTGCTATATAATTTTTATGCATATTAGAATATGAGGTTGATAGCTCAGCAACAAGCTAACATAAAATTTTACTGGAATCAATAAGAGACAATTCTTTGTAATTAAATGGCAGATAAGTGCTAATATGTTAAACCTTGAAAATTATCGTTTAAAAAGTATTGTAGATTTTTTTCGCAAAAAAATCACAATTTTACTCAATATTTGTGTGTGTACTGTACTTATGCTTCTTTAATAAGCTAGTCTACGTGTAAACAAATGTAAGATGGCAGATGTGTCGACTAGAAATTCACTTAATTCAATACTGAAAAACATCAATAAAAATTTGAATCTACTATAAATACTATTTTAATCAATAGTTTTAGTCATATGTACTTTTTATTAGAGTATCATGTTGTTAGCTTAGCAACATGCTAACATCAACTACTGGAATCTTACTCAATTTGTGCTCTTTAGGCCCGTTCTAAGGACAATACCTATAACAATAATTATAAAGCTCTAATAATCGTTCTATGAGAATAGCGGAGTCCTAACAATGACACAGAGGACCAATATAGCTGAAATCACTTTCAGAAAGCTGATGAATGATAAAAACATAGACAGCCAATCAGAATCCACCTGACTTTGATCCTGAAGCTGACTAGATATTCACTTATCATTAAATAATGAAAAAGTCTAGTCTAACAAAAAAATGTTTTACCCAACATTTAAGAGTGCTATTTACTTTTTACGCTTATTAAATTTTTGCAATGTTAGCTTAGCAGCATGCTAATCCTAAATTCAACTGGAATCAGTGAAGAGTTTGCCAACTATGTTTAACATTACAAATCAGTCAGCGAACAGCCAGTTTTTGTCCTAAATCCAGCATAAAGTCACATTGAGGAGGAATACGTGCGTTGGGAAGCTAATTAAGGTGTTGTGGATTATTTCAAACTTTTCCCAGGAAAAGGCAGAAATGACACGAAGGACCAGGCGCCTGTGATGAGTCTTATTTGTCAAATTCGAAAGCATCGCCGCTGACAGAATGAGACCGACAATTAGTTACATTGCAGGTGTTGCCTTGCAGCATGGATCTAATGTCCCCACCTTCTGTCACAGTGAAAGGGCAGCGTGTCCTTACGAAGCTACACGAGGGTCTCACGACAGCAAAAAAAACAACAAAGTGGAGTGAATGACAGAGCTGAAACTTACCAGGCCAACTGCAGCAGGTTGTCTTGCCTCGTTTCACCAGTTGACGTCCACTCACTGGAACTTAGTCTCGAGTTTGATAGTGTATGCAGCTAAAGGGCCATGTGCTCACCTCTTTATCTGTCTGTCTGTTGGAATGTCTCTCTCTGGTGTTTTTCAGATATGAGCCTCACATTTTCTCATGTTGGCTATCTGAACTTGTAGCCCCACCCTTTGAATTCAAACAAGCTGCAGTTGCTCCCTGGACCAGATATGAAGAGGGGCTCTGGAGAGAAAGACCCACACCCATAAACACGTGTGTTTGGAGAAAGTTGGCTGTGGAGAAACTGGTGAAGTCAGCACGCAGATGTTAGGGCCATGAATCAAAATAGTCAAAAAAGTCAAAATAGTTCCATTTACTATACTTTTCAAAAACATGGTTCTGCTCTTATTGTGCCTGATTATATTCTAAAAGAAAATGAAACAAATCTTTAACCTAATCTTAAAACCAAAGGAACAACTTTTCTTTTTTTCTGAAATCACCATGCACTCTTTTCAACCCTTTTCCTTCAACCATCTGCCTACATTCTGCTTTGCAACACCCACTTTTCATTATCCAGTCAATTCCCAATGGACAGAATACAATTTTCTCATTGAATATCCAGTTCCCTTCCCAGAAAAAATTTGATTGCAGAAGTGGGTTGCAACCTCTGGATAACTTAGTCTTGGCGCATTAAACTGGATTGTAGGTTATACAACTTTTAAACTTGACAATTTAATGGAAGTAATGGTAATTTAAAACTCATCTGCTTTTATTACCATCTCCAAAATCATCATATTTGGTCATATTCTTCAAAAACCTGCACTCGTACTGCATATATTCATACTTTTTCAAGGCCTGAGTTTTTGGATCAAGTTTTCATCAAGTGTTCTTCTTTTACAATCCCTCTGTTACTGTCAAAACACTTGGCTGTACAAAGTTAAATTTGTCATTTCACACAAAAGTAATACAAATCTTATCCAGTTCTATCTGCACTGCGGTGGAAAAGAAATTCAGCACCTACTCGCCTACGAAGTAACACGCTTGATATAAATGGGTTGATGTGTAGTGAAATTGCTCCAAAAATGGCGAGGGACAGAATATATTACTACATAAAACAGAAAGTGTGAGACCTCAATAATCTCTGGAGTTAAAATAAGATCCAAATGTACAGTTACATAATCTTCTTAGATATTTATCTACTGATCATTCCCAAAACACCCCTAAAGTTCAAACAAACGACTCCAAATCAGAGTATTCTAACGTTTACACATAGTTAATAGCAAAAAAAGACTTTTTTGTTAGTGTTTTTGTGACTTGTTTCCAAGTAAAAATATCTAATAATCCTCAAAATGAGATAAATTCACTTAACAACACTGTATAAGATATTAAGGCATGATTTAATTTATTTTATTTTAAATATAAATGTGTTTTGTCTTACTGCCCTTCAGTGTATTATACTACAAGCAAACTGTTCTCATGAGAAAACATAACTATTTTACGAGGTGACGATTTCACATGAATTCCTACGATATGATTCATGCGGAAACATGTTTTTAGGAAGAAAAAATATATAAATGAAAGTCCGCCCCAAACCTAACTGTCAGTGGGGCGTAATCAGTGATGCTTCATTGGTGAGCTCTGGCTATGACGCAAGGTGTTGTTGATGTTTGTTAAATGGGCCAACCCTAGTCTCGCGTAGCCAGACCTTGAGAATGACGGCAGAAGGACTGGACTTCATAGCAGCTTTCATTGGCCAAGGACCGCCATGAGGCCTTCTGACTGACATGTAAAGCAACCAATCACAGTTTGTTTTGTTCCGTGGTGTGTAAAACTCTTGGACTAAAAACTCTATACCGTAGACTTTACAGATTTCTTATACTGCTGAAAATCCAGCGTTTAGTTGATCCAGTAAGCACGTCATTGTCACAGTTGTAAACATGACGCCGTTCTTCTTCCATGAGGGGGTTTGGCGCAGGCCCGGAGTGGGTAATCGGGAGAATCGGGAGAATTCCCGGTGGGCCGCTTCACTTTTGGGCCGGTCGAGGAATTATTATTATTTTTTTTTTTTCTCACATTTCACTGTCACGTTAGTTACATAGGCTACACACGTTTCACATTCTGACACTGCAGCGCGCAGCCTCTGCATGGGTTGTACCATGTGAGGGAGTTCTCCCCTCCCCTCCTATAGAGTTGTTTGGGTCCATAGTCCGTTTTTTCCAAAACGTTTTCTCAGGTAGGCATACCGCGGCACCGCCAGCGCCTACCGATAGCTGGGCTGTCCCTACCGTAACGCGTCAGGGAGGATGGATGGGAGGAAGAGGCCAGGAGGTATGGAAGCTTTTTTAAGCCACAGAATAAAACATTTTAAAAGATAATTGCGACTTTTTATCTTGCAATTCTGACCTTATTTCTCAGAATTGCAAGATATAAAGTCAAAATTGTGTGAAATAAAGTCGCAATTGCGTGTTATAAAGTCAGAATTGCGAGATATAAAGTCAGAATTGCGTGATATAAAGTCGCAATTGTGTGTTATAAAGTCAGAATTGCGAGATATAAATTCAGAATTGTGTGAAATAAAGTCGCAATTGCGTGTTATAAAGTCAGAATTGCGAGATACAGAATTGCGTGATATAAAGTCGCAATTGTGTGTTATAAAGTAAGAATAATTGCGAGATATAAATTCAGAATTGTGTGAAATAAAGTCGCAATTGCTTCTTATAAAGTCAGAATTGCAAGATATAAAGTCAGAACTGCGTGAAATAAAGTCGCAATTGCTTATTAAGTCAGAACTGCAAGATATATAGTCAGAATTGTGTGATATAAAGTCGCAATTGTGTGTTATAAATTCAGAATTGTGTGAAATAAAGTCGCAATTGTGTGTTATAAATTCAGAATTGTGTGAAATAGTCGCAATTTGCTATAAAGTCAGAACTGCAAGATATATAGTCAGAATTGTGTGATATAAAGTCGCAATTGTGTGTTATAAATTCAGAATTGTGTGAAATAAAGTCGCAATTGCTTATAAAGTCAGAACTGCAAGATATATAGTCAGAATTGTGTGAAATAAAGTCGCAATTGTGTGTTATAAAGTCAGAATTGCGAGATATAAAGTCAGAATTGTGTGATAAAGTCGCAATTGTGTGTTATAAAGTCAGAATTGCGAGATATAAAGTCAGAATTGTGTGAAATAAAGTCGCAATTGCTTCTTATAAAGTCAGAATTGCAAGATATAAATTCAGGACTGCGTGAAATAAAGTTGCAGTTGCTTATAAAGTCAGAACTGCAAGATATAGAGTCAGAATTGTGATATAAAGTCGCGTTATAAAGTCAGAATTGCGAAATATAAAGTCAGAATTGTGTGAAATCGTTATTGCTTCTCATAAAGTCTAAGTGAATTATTATTTAACTTTTACATTATTTGTTAACCCATGGTATTAATACAAACTACACAATAGTAAGAGCTGAACTGTTGCTTCATTTATCCAATTTAGAAAAAGTGCTAATTTGGAATTCCACCATGGAAAAAGTGGGCCGGTCTTGGGCCTGAAACTCCGGGGCTGAAAAGGGGCCCCACTCCGGCCCTGGTTTGGCGTCACGGCATCTTTGTTTCCAGGCGGACTGTTAAAGAATGCGACACACACGTCTCCCGGACATCCTGTAGAATTCAACCAATCAGATGACGACTTCTAGTGTTTCTAGTTAAGTGTGCTATATGCATCAGACGTTTATCAGTGGTTCGTCTGAGGCTGAGACTAGTCCAACGCTAACTTTAAGTATTAAAGTTGTATTCTAATGATATATACTACAAATGACGGAAAGGAGACATCAACTTTCTGTTCACGGCATTCATCCAGGGGGAAGCTCTTGGGGCGAGAGGCAGAAGGCGTTAAGGGATCCGGAATGGCTTTTTAATTGCAGCCATTTTCTGCTCAGAAATGAACTGATGCAGGCTGTCACTGAGACACCCCCCCGCCCCCCCCCTGCCAGCTACAGCTGGATCATATGGGCGAGGATATTAATTACTGAGAAAACACATGCACTGACCTGCTGTATTCTGTGTGACTAACAGAAAGAAAAACAATGATCGTAGTGACTCGTTACATTATTTATGACTGCCTAATGTTTAGTGCAGACTTCGCTAATTGTGTTTTCAAACAAACGTATTAGCAAAGAAATAATTAGCGTGTGTGTGCGTTTCTTAGTGCAGCAGTTAATCAATGCTAAGATGGGCAACTCTACTCTGATAATGTTAACGAACACTTCAGCCGAAAGTGGAAATACTGTTGTTATTTACTCACCTTCATGTCATTCCAAACCGGTATGATGTTCTGTCTTCTCTGGGACACAAAAGGAAAAGTTCTGAAAAACTACATTACAAAACATTAAAAATGACTAAAAATATATATAATATGACCCATTAAGTACTTTAGGCATTTAAATGTTGCGGACAAGCCTCATCAATTTGTATATGATGTTCAGTGAAATATCAAGGAGGGAAAATGTGCTTAGTCTGAATACAATATAGATTTTGCACGGCTCAGAAGAGGATTATATTGACAGGCAAATTCATGTTTCACTGACATATTTAGAGATTTTTAATCATGTTTTTCTCATACAATGTCTGTAAAAGAATAATTTAGCAAAATGTGTTCTTTTTTTTTGGCTAACTCAGGCATCCTCTGAGAAATCCAACACAGTCCGGATAGAAATGTCTCCAGTATGTTATCTTTTTCACAATGCTTCTCCTAATTTAACCTTCTTTCGAATATCGTAACTACAGCTAAATTTGTCATTGGACCTTCATTATGGATTTGGACCCTTTTGCCAACTTTCCGACTAAAATAACAGTTGGTTCAAGTACGGCTGGCATCTCACTTAGCGTAAAAAGAGAGCTAAATCAATAAGGAGAATCAGATCTTCTCAAAATGTGCAGATACTGTAGTAGCAACGTCAGTCGTTTAACTCTGGTGCGCAGTGCAATTTTTTATGTCCATTGTTGTTTAGGATTGTACAATGTGATCCAGGGAAAAATCCATGGATTGTGTGACATCAACAATATGTCAATATGTCAGAATGTATGACCTGCATTAGCTAAGATTATGGTCACCCCCTGACAGAGTTGAAATTCTGTCTGATACCGATAAGCAGAAAATTATTTTTATATTATGGCAGGTTTACTGATACTGGCCAATTTATAATTGTATACTATTTTGTCTAAATAAATGTGAGCATGACTGTAAATGCAATCTAAATGTAATCTAAAATTAGGGGAAAATAAGAAATTAAATATCCAATATTGGCCGATACAATAAATTAAAATCTAGTCAGAACTAGTCGCCATAGGCTAAGATTCATCGCGGAAGTAATCATTTGGCTACAGAGCCCCTATAAAGGGACATGGTAAAGGAGAAAAATATGAGATGGGAGGAAAAATATGTCATAGGTGCTTTTGGGTTCGCTCGCAAAATGTCTGCATTCCCCTAAGAAATTTAGCTTTGGCTTGCAAAACCTTTGAGTTTCCACGAAAGTGTTGCGAGTGAATGCAAAGGTTTTGTAAGTGAACGCAAAGTTTCTCAGCGAAACGCAAAACATTTTCAAACGAATGCAAAAGCATTGAAATATATTTTTTTGATCTCATGCATTCCAAATTGAATCTTTACTAAAGAGTTTTGAGGAGAAATATCTGAGACAAAATTTCTCAGGGATGATACTTTAGTAGCCCACATCTACAGTATATGAAAATTCACATGATCTCACTTGTTTCTCATTGTCTGCAATAAGATTAAATGGAGACCCTTGCTTTAGTCTCATGTTGCTCAGATGTTTCTCCTGAAGAAAAGACCCCAGTAATTGCAAATGTTTTGCAAGGGAACGCAAAGGTTCTGTAAGCGAACGCAAAGTTTCTCGGCGGAACGCAAAACGTCTACGACCGAATGCAAAAGCATTGAAATATATTTATTCCTCATCACCATGTCCCTTTAGGGCCTCTGTATTTGGCCGGTCGAAGATAAAAATCTTTTTTGATCCCCAAAAATTGCCTTAAATGCCAAAATAGTGAGAAAAATTGGCTTTGGAAAATGAATCCTGCTTTACTCATTCAGAGAAAGAACTGGGAAAGCCTCTGATGATAACCTCTCTCTGTCTCACACTCTGTCGTCTAGACTCTCCACATTTTTTGCCATAATTTACACTGATATTCAACGAGGGTGTGTGTGTGTGTGTCTGACGTGATTGTCCGAAGCCTTCCGAGTATGCCGAGGGAACGAAGAAGGGAGGGAAGGGAAGATGGAGGAGACATGTGACGACATTTAACGAGGCAGATGCTCGTTCCGAATTTGTGAGCCCTACATACTGAAATGCGATCCTGAAGGCAGAAGGAAAAGAAAGAAAGACAGATAAAGGCCAAGAGAAACAGTAGTAGAACAAAAGAAAGTAAAAAGAAACCATGAAAATAAACTACGGTGACTTGAAAGAGCTCCCGAAGGAAAGTGAAAAACACAAACAAAATCTCTTTCATTTCTCAATTGTTTCTCCCAGAAATCAAAATTGAGAGCAAATTGAGACTTTTTTTCTAGTGATAAAAAGGGAAACATAACCCAAATAAGCCTAAGTAAACCTTAGGGATGATACTTTAGCAGCCCACATTTACATGAAAATTCACAAGATCTTTTTTATATCTCACTTGTTTCTCATTGTCTGCAATAAGATTAAATGGAGACCTTTACTTAAGTCTCATGTTGCTCAGATGTTTCTCCTGAAGAAATGACCTCAGTAATCTCAAACTCACCTCATTTAAAGTTTCAGAAGAGATCTCAACAAAGTATTAAACTGTGCTCCGTTCTGAATCCAAAGTCTGTAATCGGAAGTCAGAGATCTCAATATGAGCTCAGACATTTCTCAAATTCAAATAACACATGATCTTATGCTATCCACATTTATTTGTTTTTCTTCACATGGAATTTCAGAAGCAATATCTACCAGTGACAATATTTGGAGAAACATATGAGACAAAGATAATACTTAGGTTAAGTAAAACATGAAATAGTAAGTTTCCTCTTAAATGATATCATAATGAAAAGTTACCAAAGAAGTCTCAAACTGTTCTTATCACTTGCCTCAAAATTTTCTCTTCACAAGGAATTTTAGGAGAAGTTGCAATTCAGGAATGCAATTCTCCTGAGAACGGAGAGTTTCCTCTGGTTTGGACACACATGCTGCATTGCCACAGCTCATATTTCTCTATCTGTGTGTGTGTGTTTATGAGCAGAACGAGTGCGTATCCACATCTGACCCACATCATAAATGCAACTGAAAATCATCAGAGAGCCATTCCAGCTCACGCCAAACCACACACACCTCGCTTGTGAAAATCCTTTTATTTGTGATATAATTCATTTGCTGTGTCTTCCACCACCCACTGCCTCTTCATGTGACTTCTGACTGCTCGTTACCGCATCCCGAATGGCCCAAATTAATGATGAAAAAGGACAATTACGAGGAAACCGCAATTAGCTAACGAACAGTGAGCCAATTATCTCTCTCCCACACAGTGGGCCAAAACTCAACGGCTGCGGGGTCAACCCAGAGGATTTTTACAGATCCAAACATGCAGAGTTTTTCCCTTCTTTGATCACTCCGATGAGGACTGTGGCGCGGGTTTAATTAAACGGAAGCTTGAGTTCGCCTCTGAAGTGTGAAATTTAAACCAATCGTTGTTTTTAAACCGTTGTTGTTGCACGCTGGATAAATATTTTTCTTCTGGAGATAAAAGGGGATTGCGTAAGTCGGGTTTTAAAAGGAAAGGCTCGGATTGCATGCAAAGGAAGGAAAAAGTACAAAGTATGTCAAAACAAAGCCTCCAGTAGGTGGTGCTGTTGATATCTCACCAGACAGATGAAGTCTCCAGGTTAAAACAGACATGTATCACCACACCCTTTCCTCTCATTCACTCTCTCCTCGAATTTACAGTCCCTTTTTCTAACCACAGGGGCTCCCCTTATGATGGATGATGTGTTTATGGAGGATGCAGAGAGGAGAATTATGAGGACAGACAGGAGTGGCTAGAATACAACAGTTTTGGGAGAGAAAGACCTGAATTTGGAGACGCATTCCTTTTGTTCTGTCCATCAAAGCTCTTCTACTGTAATAAATCTTGGTTATTAGGTCCTGCAGTCTATTTCTCTCTATTCAGCTCCCTGCTGTAATGGGAGAGTAAAACCTCACGGTTGATCTCGTCTCGGCTTGTCTCAGCTCATCTCTTCTAATAGGCAAACTCGCAGTTGTTCGGTTCTCTTCTTGATTCCCTTCTCAAGTTGTCTCATCTCTTCTGCTTTCTTCTTAAAGGAAGGGTAAACCTCAGTTATTCTCATCTCACCTTGTCTCATTTAGTCTCTGTTAAATGGAAAGTTCAGTTCTTCAGTTGTTCTTTTCTTTTCTCGTCTCGTCTCTTGGCTTTTCTTCATCCCTCTTCTTATAGACGAAGCTGACACCTCAGTTATTTTTATCTCACCTTGTCTAATCTCTTCTCTGCGAAGTTCTCTGCTAATAGGAAACTTCTCAGTTATTCTCACCTCATCTTGTCTCTTCTCAAATGTAAAGTTAAACTCAAAGTTGTTTTGTTCTTTTCTCATCTTATTTCCATTTTCTTCTGAAACATCAGTTATTCTCAACTCATATCACCTGATCTCTCTGTTGTTCTCTTCTCATCTCTGTCTGTTTGCTTCTCTTCATGCCTCTACTAATAGGAAAGGTTAGCCTCAGAATTATTTACTTATCTTCATCCCTGTGCTAATGGGAAAAAAAGAGTTAACCTCACAGTTAACATCTTTTCACCCCTGTGCTGAAAGAAACAGGTAACCTCAATTATTCTCATCTCGACTCATCTCTCTGCTAATAAGAAAGGATAAAAAGGATAATAAAATAGTTTTAGTCTTTTTCTCTCTTCATACAAAAAGAGAACCTCATGGTTGTTCTTGTGTCATCTACCCTCAAGTTTATGATTGAAATTACACAAGATAAACTCTCTTTTTCACCTCACATCATCTCGCCTCTTCAAAGAAAGGATAACCTCATGGTTTTATTGTCTCTTTATCTCTCTGCCACAAGGGAAGAGGAGAGAACACTGGATTATGATTGAAATTACACAAGATACAGGTCATGGTTATTATCCTGTTGTCTCATTTAGTCTATTCTCACATCTTCATCTCTGCTAATAAATAAAATGAACATCTCAGTTGTTCTCATCTCGTATCCCCAGCTCTCACTGTAAAAAATTATCGTGATTTTAACGGTAAAAGACTGTAAAAATGCTACAGTGAAAAACTGTTAATTGGTTAACAGAAAGTTTCCGTACTATATACGGTAAATAACTGTGATAGTAATTTTACTGTAAAATACCGTTAAATTTACCGTTAAATTTAAATTACCGTACAGTTTTTGAAAGTGAAAAAGAACAAATTGTATAATTTACAGTGAAAAAACGTAAATTGACATTCCCACAATTCCCTGCGTGACACCACATTTGATCTATTTTTGTTAAAATAACTGTTTCTTCATAGTTTTCTTAGTTTTTTTCTAATCAGTTATGTACATTAGGGTTTTATGTTACATTTAATGTTGTTAAATTAATGTTTATTGCATTTTTAAAATTTCATGTGTGTTACCATGATGGTGTTTAATGTTTGTGTGAATGACACTGTGCAGTTTCTATTATATTAGTATTACATTTTTTGTGGAAGAGCTGCTTGTGATGAGCTTTGATTGATCATGTGACTCTCATCACTGCTGTGATTGTTGGTTATCAGTGTATTACAATGGTACAAAACAGATATTAATACTTAAATAGGACGTTAAATATGTACTGTAGGATGTACTGTAAATTTCAAGTTAAGTCTGTAAAACCAATAACGTTGCTACCGTATTTTTGACGGTAAAGTACTGGCAACCACAGCTGCCGTTTTTTTACCGTAAAAATCATGGTTTAATTTTTTACAGTGTAGGGTTTGTCTCACAGTTGTCCTCTGTGTTTTATCTCATCTCGTTTCTTCATTTCTCTGCTAATAGAAGAGGTTTGTCTCACAGTTGTCCTCTCTTTTCACATCTCATACTGTCTCATATGTTTTTTCTTATCTCCTCATCTCTCTGCTAGAAAAGAAGAGAACATGGGATAATGGACAACATAATTACACAACATAAACGTCACGTTGTTCTCAACTTGTCTCATTTCTGTCTCATCATCTCTCTGCTAATAGAAAAAGTTAACCTGTCAGTTGTTCTCACTTCATCTCATCTTGTCTATTTATTCTCTTATAGAAGAGGTTTGTCTTACAGTTTTCTTTTCTTTTCTTGTCTTGTCTCGTCTTGTCTCATCTCGTCTCATCTCATCTCCTCATAGAAATGATAACCATATGGCTCCTCTTGTCCTTCACTGTAAAAAGTGAACAGTTGGATCAACTTAAAAAAATTACTTCAATTGGTAACACCTAAAAAAAAAAAAGTTTTCTCAACTTAAATTCTCACGTTTTATTGTGAAAAACGTGATAATTTAAGTTGAGAAAACTTAATTTCTTTAGGTGTTACCAATTGAAGTAATTTTTTTTAAGTTGATCCAACTGTTCACTTTTTTCAGTGTTCATCTCTCTGCTAAAAAAGAAGAGAACACATAATTATTACTCTTTGCTAACACAAAAGAGTTCTCAGCTGTTCTCATTTCATCTTGTCTCTTTAGCTCACTGTTAAAGGTTTGTCTCAGTTTTCCTCTCTTTTCACCTCACCTTATCTCTTCTCTTCATAAAAAAGGATCACCTTTAACTTCTCTTGTCTCTTCATCTTTCGATTACAAGGAAATAGGTTAACATGATTACGAAGAAATGCATCTCGCTTGTTCTCTTTTCATCTCATTTGGTCTCTTCTCTTCTCTGGATGATTCTTAATTTTCCTGCACAAATAAGGCCACAATCAGGACACGCAGAGGAATCTGAAAGGAGCGAGAACTATCAAAGGGAAGTTCTGGAAACTTTGCACGCCTGAGCTCTGTGGAGGAATACAGGGAGTATAATGATATTCTCTATTGATCGCGAGGAGGAGAACAAATGCTGGTAGTTACGCCGCTGACATTTCCATCCAGCTCACTTGCTCTATAAGTTCCAAACAAATATAAAGATGCATTTCTCACAGCTCCACCATCCGAATATCAAAGATATGAGGGGAAAAAAAGGAAGAAAGATGAACGGTTTCTTTGATGGTGAATGCAAATGAGTTCAGAACTTCAGCCTCAAGAAGCCTTCTTTTTTCACAAATACAAAATTTTGAACAGCATGCATATCCGCTTAGATTTGCATGACCTTTATAACCCACAAAACATTACCTTTAGCTGTTATGCTAATGATGTCGAGCTATAATTAGCAGCATTGGCTTTTTGTAGCATTAGCACTTTTAGCTGATGGCTATACAGTAGCTAAAGTGCAGTTGTATTTTTGCTGGTTTAAAGTCGCACTGGGAAGATTTAAAGCCGTAGTTATGGGTTACAAATGCATACGAATGAAATTGTACCATCAATATTCACAATTCTCAATTGTTTCTTGCAGATAAGATGTGTGATATGTACATAAGAGCATACTTGTGTTTATATACTGATTACTGCATGCGATTTTGTTACAATTTTATAGCCTGGCAAGCCAGACCTACATCAAGATGTTAGGTCTGGAAACTCACCATAGACGTGGTTTAATCCGAGGGGCGGGATAAACGGCAGTCTTACAAATACCCTCTGCACGCAATAGGACAGCGCGTCAACCAACCAGAGCGTTTTTCCAACAGCGGAGCTAACGATAGATTCAACTTTTGCCATATCTGGCCGGCAAAACGACGAACACATCTTCCTTTTTTTAAGAATGACTTCAGTGCCGTTCTTTGCTCTTTTCTCAAAGAAAAACTTAACTCCAAGTCCTCCAGAGTCCCGTCCAAAGCCGATTCGAAAGACTGTTCTCCAGAAGCAGCCGTCATTCTTTGTTTTCAAGTAGCAGGTAACCGTCGCAACTCTGTCGTGTATGTTAAGCCCGCCCCCGCCTACTCTATAAGCGACATGATTGGCCTGACCCAATTTAGGTTTTTGCAGCTCGAAAGTCTATGGAGAGTTTCTAGACTACCCTGGCTGCAAAATACATTTTGCTGCCGCTAGGGTGCGTCTAGATTTCTAGGCTAACAATTTTATGCAAAACAAATAAATAAATAGTATGCTAAGGATATCTCAATCTCATTTGTTTCTCAAGAAATCTCAAGTAAAGAGATTTAATGGAGATCAAATTGATACTTTTGCTTATATATCCAGCATCTCAGATTTAGACCATAAAAAACACAAGCAATTTCACATGCGTTTCCCGACACGAGTTTCAAAAGTTCTGAACGATGACTCAAATTGTGATCAGATTTGTCAATAAACTGAAGTATAAAAAAAAAGTGTAAATGTAGCCTCAAATATTTCTAATTCTCAGTCATTCAAAGGCCTCATCCATTTGTTTCTCACTTAGATGTTTCTCTAAAAATCTTTTGGGAAAATACAAGACAAAGATAATGTCAAGTTAGACACTTGATCTCAAATGTGTCTCCTCTAGTTTAAAGCTAGTTTAGGCAAAAAACTTACATTAGCATTAACAGTTAAATACAAAATTAGACCAATGCCAATTTAAACCATGATTTCTTTACCTGAAACCCTCAAACTTGGAACCCCTGGGAATGAAAAGTTTCCCTCTGGCAATTGCACTGGGGTTCATTCGAGTTCTTCTCATAAATGCAATAATTCAGACATGGCTTGAAGGCAGCTTTTGGTCTCTGGTGAGACACTAAGGTAAAATATAACCATGATATATAATGAGAAACCTAAGCTGAGTCTTCTCACAAGGCAATGGCAGGAGGACACACACAGGAGGGCCAAGAATGAATGGATGAAGGGGATTCTCTTTCTTTTATCTCTCTCTCTCTCTCACACACTGTCCTCCTGATGTTCCTCCTCTCCTCTTCCTTGTTTTTTTTCTTGTTTTACTCTCTCCGAGCCGCCTGTCAGAGGGTTATAATGAGGAGACTATAACTAGAGCAGCTCTCAGTCATGATCAGTGACCACCTGTGGAATCGACAGGGGTCTTATCAGCGACTCTCATCCTCTGACACCGGCGCACACTTCTTTCCGTCTGTCGCCTGCTTTCTCACACGGGCGAGCCAATGGGATACCGAAAAGAGAGGAGCAGCAACCCGCAAAGGCTGCTGGAAAGGCTAACAGCAGTGGGATGTAAGCCCATGTTTGCGTGGTTGAGCCCCAGAGGTCGGGCCGCTGCAAATGCCAAAGCTGTTCCTCTGAAACAGGAGGAGAAAAGTGGGATGAATAACAGGAGAAATGCAAGCTGAGTTAGTAGAAAGAGAAGGTGTCAGTGTTTTTGATGGATCCAGTCAGGCGTTAAGAGAGGCTTCACACCATGGGCCCTCTATTGGGAGCGAACGCACACCTGCAGGGGATTGAAGATGTGATCCAAGCCAACAGGGGCCAAATGGATGTGTGTGTGTGTGTGTGTGTGTGTGTGTGTGTGTGTGTGTGTGTGTGTGTGAGAAATAACTCAACATGGAAGAGGCATATTCTGACCCTCTGTAACACTGTAAATGTGTCACAGCCACATTTCATTGAAAAAAAATGTCAAAAAAAAGTTTGGGGAAAAAAGAACTAACCAAAAGTAAGAAAGTATATTTAGCATTTTTACTATTTTTTTTTTTTTTTTTTTTGTGTGTGTGTGTGTGAAATTATATGAATGAAATCGATAATATGCTAATTTCATTCTTATTACTCTAACATGATAAAAATGATTTATATTATATTATATTATATTATATTATATTATATTATATTATATTATATTATATTATATTATATTATATTATATTATATTATATTATATAATTTGTAGTAGGTTGTACTGCCTTTAATTATGCTGACTTAAATGGAAAAAATTATTCTATTCAAAATTTTGTTCAGTAAATTGATTATAAATTGTAAATATATGTAATTCAAATGTAAGTATTATATTATATTATATTATATTATATTATATTATATTATATTATATTATATTATATTATATTATATTATATTATATTATATTATATTATAATATTATATTATATTATATTATGAATATGTTGTAATGCCTTCTTTAATTAGAATGAATTAAAATGAAAAAAAAAAAAAAAATTTGTGATTCCGAATGCCAGTTTCCACACCGATGAGGCGACTGACAGCTGCACATTCTCCTCAAAATATTGGATTCATCCGCGCTGTGCCGTGCCAAGGCACAACCCACGTAAAGTTGAGAATTCCGCGAAAAACTGCAATTGCAGATTTCGAACAGAGGTGGCGATAAAGATGAAAAACTACGGACTGCAGCTTTAATAATGCTGAATTACTGTATAATCATTCTATTACAGTTTTTCCATAAAACAGAAAAACTCTATTTCAGTAATGATAATTAATTTATAATGTTAACAATAAACAATACTTGAGTTTTAGGGAGCATTTTCATGCAAAAAAAAAAATCCCTCCAAAACAGGCTTCATTTTCTTTATGCAAAATATGATTTCTTACATAGTCTCTGTAGGGTAAAATGTGACTGCAAACGTGATTTGATGTATCACTCATGTTTGTAGTACAAAAGGTTCAAATTAAATATGCACTACAGTATATCACAAATATTTAGTTTGAATTTATGAACATTTAATTTTGGAACAAAAAAGTTTTCCTATAAATGTTGATTGCTTTGCTACTCTCTCTGGTAAGATACACTGAATGTGTGCGAATCAAGCAACACACGCACACATACACACACATGCTAATGAGGCTGCAAAACCTTGTTACAGAAATAAACAAACTAATGTTCATGAATTAAAATCACTTATGCTTAAACAATCAAAACATGTGCTTAATTATCCTCCTGATACTTTCCCCATGATTCTGTGCTGTATTATTTTCCAACAAAGCCTTTTAAATGAAAAACTCATCCAGTAACAAGCACTTGACCTCAAGTCTTTCCTTTTATATTTTTCTCTTGTTTTACCTTAGGATATATCTGAAATTGAAAGTATATTTTCACAAAACCTGTATAAAATATTCTTGTACTAAACATCAATAGCGAATAATGCAGATCTTGGCATTGCTGCGAGAAGTTGGCATTGCAGAAATCGTTTTTTTCCCTTTCATCCAGTATAGTTGGGAATTAATAACCCTTTTCATCAAATTCGATTTGTGATCATTTCCATTTACAACTGCTATTTGTTTTATATGGATAATGTTTTCAAAACACTTACTCATGCGCAATAGCGAGTGCGTTGATACGATTTCCTATGTAATGGCGATAGCCAATCATAACAGTGGTCATTTACTGTCAAGCTTTAAAGGAGCCGCCCCTTAAAAACTGATCATTTCAGACACAGGGTCAGAATGAGGGTTGAAAATCATAGTTTGTCCATATATATATATATATATATATATATATATATATATATATATATATAGTGGAGCGGCTAAGTGATATAATCGTTCAGTTTATGATACAAGCGTGAAAATTGGCATGAGCAGTCTCCATAGGTCACTTGACAAGAAAATTGTCCGAGCCACTTGAAATTTCAAGATTTTTCATTTTTCAAGATGGCCGACACCTTAGTGGAGCAGTTAAGCGATATAGTGGTTTATTTGGTGATACAAGCATGAAAATTGGCATGAGCAGTCTCTGATGGTCACTAGACAATAAGGCACCCACAGCTACCTGAAATTTCAAGATGGCAGCCATTTTTCAAGATGGCCGACACCTTAGTGGAGCAGTTAAGTGATATAGTGGTTTATTTGGTGATACAAACATGAAAATTGGCATGAGCAGTCTCTAATGGTCACGAGACAATAAGCCACCCACAGCTACTTGAAATTTCAAGATGGCGGCCATTTTCAAGATGGCCACCACCTTAGTGGAGCAATTAGGCTCATGGCAATTTTCATGCTTGTATCACCAACTAAATTATTTCTTAAGCCTAATTGCTCCACTAAGGTGGTGGCCATCTTGAAAAATGGCTGCCATCTTGAAATTTCAAGTAGCTGTAGGTGGCTTATTGTAAAGTGACCCACAGAGACTGCTCATGCCAATTTTCATGCTTGTATCACCAAATAAACCACTATATCACTTAACTGCTCCACTAAGGTGTCGGCCATCTTGAAGAATGGCCGCCGTCTTGAAATTTCAAGTGGCTCGGACAATTTTCTTGTGTAGTGACCCATGGAGACTGCTCATGCCAATTTTCACGCTTGTATCATAAACTGAACGATTCTGCCAAACATAAGCACTTAGCCGCTCCACTAATATATATATATATATATATATATATATATATATATATATATATATATATATATATATATATATATATATATATACTGTATATACTGTATATATATATATATATATATATATATATATATATATATATATATATATATATATTTTTTTTTTTATCCATCTAATTTGATATATTACCCATGATAGGGTATCCAATGCTGTTGCATGCATTGTCAACTCTGTTAATTAAAATGAATAAAGTCTGTTTGGTCTTGGCAGAACTTGTGTGTGTTTGTGTACCGTGAGGGTCCTTGATATTTACGGGTTCATTTTGTCCTCACCGAGGAAAGCAGGAGCCCACATTAACCTTACCAAAACAAAGCGCACACCTTTTCCTTTCCACTCTGGGGGGTTTTGACAAAACAAGCTCTTAGACAAGTGCATTAGGTGACTGGGGTTCGTACCTGTAATCATCATTTATCAAGCTGGAAACCAAAATGTTCCTCAGCTAGAAACTCTCCTGCGTGTGTTGGTGGAGACTGAACCTTCGACTACAGACTATTTTCAAGCAGCTACTAAAGAACTGACACCCAGCGGCTGGTGCCATGACCCTAGTAGTTTACTTTTTCTGGGGGTTTTATTTCTTCCTCCCTCTTACACTATTTTATTGAGTAAGTCTCACAGAAACATGTCCACATTTCATCTTAAAATCAGTAAGGTAAAAAAAAAGAAACTAGTTATATTAAAGAAAATAAGGCCTGTGTTTGGAGTATTAATTCATTTTTCAGTCTGGCATTAATAACAGTAATAAATACTCAAATTGAATCTCATTAAGATTCTCAGTTAAAACACAGTAATAGTATAAATTAGTTTAGACATACAAGATGTGTGTATATATATATGTGTGTATGTATGTACACACATACAGACGTGCTAAAATTTGTTGGTACCCTTACAGCTCATTGAAATACTGCTTCATTCCTCCTGAAAAGTAATGAAAATAAAAGCTATTTTATCATGTATACTTGCATGCCTTTGGTATGTCAAAGAAAAACGCTGTGAACAGAGATGAATTATTGCTTATTCTACAAAGATATTCTAAAATGGCATGGACACATTTGTTGGTACCCCTTAGAAAAGATAACAAATAATTGGATTATAGTGATATTTCAAACTAATTTGTTTCTTTAATTAGTATCACACATGTCTCCAATCTTGTAATCAGTCATTCAGCCTATTTAAATGAAGAAAAGTAGTCACTGTGCTGTTTGGTATAATTGTGTGCACCACACTGAACATGGACCACAGAAAGCAAAGTTGTCTGAGGAGATCAGAAAGAAGATATTAGACAAGCACGGTAAAGGTAAAGGCTACAAGACCATCTCCAAGCAGCTTGATGTTCCTGTGACAACAGTTGCAAATATTATTAAGAAGTTTAAGGTCCATGGAACTGTAGCCAACCTCCCTGGGCGTGGCCGCAAGAGGAAAATCGACCCAAGATTGAAAAGAAGGATAGTGCGAATGGTAGAAAAAGAACCAAGGATGACTGCCAAAGAGATCCAAGCTGAACTCCAAGCTGAAGGTACGTCAATTTCTGATCGCACCATCTGATCGCACCATCTGATCGCACCATCCGTCGCTTTTTGAGTGAAAGCGCCAACCCTAACCCTAACCTTAACCCTAACCCTAACCCACCATGGAAGAAGATCCAGGAGGACTCCACATTTGAAAGAAGAACATAAAAAAGCCAGTCTGGATTTTGCTAAAATGCATATTGACAAGCCACAATCCTTCTGGGAGAATGTCCTTTGGACCGATGAGTCAAAACTGGAGCTTTTTGGCAAGTCACATCAGCTCTATGTTCACAGACGAAAAAGTGAAGCTTTCAAAGAAAAGAACACCATACCTACAGTGAAACATGGAGGAGGCTCGGTTATGTTTGGGGCTGCACCTGGCACAGGGTGCCTTGAATCTGTGCAGGGCACAATGAAATCTCAAGACTATCAAGGCATTCTGGAGCGAAACGTACTGCCCAGTGTCAGAAAAGTCTGTCTCCGTCGCAGGTCATGGGTCCTCCAACAGGATAATGACCCAAAACACACAGCTAAAAGCACCCAAGAATGGATAAGACTATTCTGAATGAGTCCTGATCTGAATCCTATCGAACATCTATAGAAAGAGCTGAAACTTGCAGTCTGGAGAAGGCGCCCATCAAACCTGAGACAGCTGGAGCAGTTTGCTCAGGAAGAGTGGGCCAAACTACATGTGAACAGGTGCAGAAGTCTCATTGAGAGCTACAGAAAAAGTCTGATTGCCTCTAAAGGTTGAGCAACAAAATATTAGGTTAGCGGTCCCATCACTTTTGTCCATGCCATTTTCATTTGTTTTATTATTTACAATATTATGTTGAATAAAAAAAATCAAAAGCAAAGTCTGATTTCTATTAAATATGGAATAAACAATGGTGGATGCCAATTACTTTTGTCAGTTTCAAATTATTTCAAAGAAAATTGTGCATTCTTCGTTTTTTGTGGAGGGGTACCAACAAATTTGAGCATGTCAGTATATTTCTTTTTGGCATTAGGGTGTTGAGAATAACAAATATTTCAGTATTTCAACAAATACTACTATGTTAATACATGATACAATTTATTTATATTTTATAAAAAAACACACATATATTTAAAAATATATATTATTACTATATTTTGATCTTGTAAAATTATGTATTTTATAAATGATATAAATATTCTAAATACATTTTATAAAATAATATATATATATATATATATATATATATATATATATATATATATATATATATATATATATATATATATATATATACATATATATATATATATACATATATATATATACATATATATATATATATACATATATATATATATATATATATACATATATATATATATATATATATATATATAGCCTATTTATATATATATATATAGCCTGTCTATATATATATATATATATATATATATATATATATATATATATATATATATAATACCCCAACATATATTTAATATAAATATGAATATGTATATTTACATATAGAAATATATATTATATTACAAAATTGGTCCCAAAAATAAGCTTATTTTTCTGAAAAGTTGAAGTGTGTATTATAGATAAATTGTAAGTAACTGTTGCAGTTTATTATCCTTTTTTATTTTGTGTGAAAAGTGGACCTGACATTGTGATTCCTCACATTTCATTTCTCCCTATACATTAAACCCAGTTCTCCTAAAGATGTCAGGTTAACATGAGGGCAGTACTAACCTGCGGGGCAAGAGTTGATCGATAACAAATGCAAGTCTGCACCCAGTGTTGCCTTACAGGTGCGCTATCATCAGACAGAGACAGGTCAGAGTTGAGGCAGTCGGTGGATTTATGAAAGAAGAGATAAACCTCCAGCTGTACCCCGGGGTCCCCCCTCACT
>NC_138234.1:18817430-18889930 GCF_964197995.2 Scardinius erythrophthalmus
AGCTTGATATCTGTCCTTGTCTATCTTCAACAGGCTGAGTCTCAAACTGTGCCCCGTTAATGTCAAAGGTCATTAAGAGTGTTAGTTGTGGTGTAATCATAGCTTGAATCATCTCTGCAACTCTCTTTTGCTCTTCTAACACATGTGCACCTTTCCCCAGCTGCTCTGTACCAGGGCTGGAGACCCTCAAATAGGCCATGACAAGCAATTTGCCGCATGGAGATGATGAGAAATAGAGCAGAATATGATTATCTTTGCACAAGGAGGGCAAACACAACTCACAAATACAGGGGGAGGTGAATATGTATGGGTGGAGTTGAAGGGTAACTGCTACTTGCAAGACCTTGAGATCCCGAGAAACAACAACAGGGAAGCAAGTCAAGCAGAAACACCCTCTGAGAAAGTGTGGGTATTTGCAACGTTAGATCTCAGTGGTGAATTTTCTTTCGTATGGAAGGACATATGGAAAATTCTCCATTTGGTCTCCATTTCATCTCATTGCCATTACATGAGTGGTCTCTTATTGGAAGACATATGCAAAAGTCTCAATTTGACCTTTGTTTAATCTCATTGCAATCCCAGGCATTTTAAATGGGAATACACGGGCAAAAGTCTTCATTTAATCTCATTGCTTTTTAGGAAAAACAATCGAGATATAAAAGAGATCTCAGTAAATATTACTTATGGGAAGACTCAAGTCTCAATCTGATCTCCATTTAATCCCATTGCTTTCTAGGAGAAACAACTGAGATCTTGTGATTTTTTTATGGGCACATGTGTGACAACGACGTCACGTTCTACTGTTTAAAAATAGAATGCAGTCCGCCAGCATTCCCGCCTGAACGTAGCCCACCTCTCTCATTTGCTTTTGTTCTTTCCCTACTTTTTTGTTGTTTGTTGCCTCTACAGTCTCTCTTCGCCTCCAGATAGTCTATCTTTGAGTCTCTCTAGGGAGTATTCGACTGAACCAAAGGGTCTGTTGTTCACAACTCCTCCTCGTCGCTAACTCATTTACACTTCGGCAAGCGCTCTGATCATCTCTGATGCTAACAAACACACAACGCTTCACAAACCCGTCGTACATGCAACAGAACACACACACAAGCCGCAGCAAACGCTCCCTGTTTTAATAACAAAATGGTGTACAGCGAAACGCCTTCAAAGCTTTGTGTTTCCAAAACCATTTCCCGCGCAAAATCAGCCGTGAAAGGCAATATATTCTGATTTCCCAGGACAGAACGAGCTATTAAAGAGAAACGCAGACAAAGTTTCTGTAATTTCAAGTTTTCCCCAGCACACATTGGCTTATCTTAGCTAAAAATTCCCTTCAGTTCGAGCATATGCGTGTGTACAAGATTTGGTGTGTTTACTTGTGTGTGCACTGACTATATTGTTTGCATAGATCCATGCTAAATGTCTACAAATTTAAATACAACTAACTCTCTCTACTTTCTTCCCAGAGGAAGGGAGAAGCTGTGAAGTTCAAATCGCTAAACCTCGGCAAAGCCCTGATGGGTTGCTTATCAAGAGCCAAGAGAGGAAAGAGTGACTGGCTATCAGTGTGTATGTGTGTGTTACCGTCTGCAGAGATATTTCGAGGAGAAGAGGTGCCTGGGAGATTTCCAGCATTCACTCACAGGGATCTACTCCAAATGATGAACAGAAAGCACTGCTCTCCAAACGACTCAAAACCTCTTGAAGTCCTGTAACCACTGGCAAAATAAATGAACAACATAAGAAGAAACTCCAATACTTGCTTTATTTTCCCCAGTACTTCTTTAAGTTCTCACACACATGGGATAACACTTAATTTTTTTTAAAAGAGGAAAAATATGGCCCAAGTTGAACAAAATTAGTTCATTTGAAACTAAGATGCTAGCAATATGCTAGCTAAAGCTAAACTAGACATATTTCTACTACAGATTAATGCCAGGTTCAGACTTCACAATTACGACAGTCACTGTAATGGGCAAGAAACATGTCGGACTACACGTTGCTTCCCGACCAATCATCGTTTGCTGTCTTTAATGACATGCGGGAAGTCATTAAGAAGGCGGAACTAGCGACTGACCTCTGGAAACAAGAGGGTAAACAAACAATGGCTACCAAAGATAATATCATGTAGTCTGAACCCGATGGGAAGTACATACTTCTAAAAATGTTGTAAGACATGCTACTACATCTTAAGTCTGTGTTTTAAAAATATTAGCATTTTAGCATTACTAGCTAACGATATTTAAGGTTCCTGCATGTTCTACAAAAGTCACAAAATACTTCTCTTCTGTAGAACATGGAATTGTGGACAATGTTCATTTTGTGTTACACTAATCTCAGATTCACATATCACAGTATATTGTACAGATTATTATGCAAATGGATCATAAATTAAACAGCAAACTAATTTCCATACCGTACCCAATCACGAGCATTTTTCTCTGCGGAATAACATGCGGTGCTGAATCATTCACAAGTAACTAGACTCGATTTTGATTTCCTGCTGATTTTAAATACAGCTTACCTTGCTGAAGGGCATTCTGGGACAGGTCTCCCTTAAAAATACACTCAGGAACTTCCCGGTGAGGTAAATACAGAGAGAGAAACCTTTCTCGCTCCATTGCTGAACCATCATCAGAAGTTTGCAATTTTCCCACCAAGGCTTTGGCGTCCAGAGGTTACCTGCGAAATTGACTGAAAGGGGAAGATAGGCCCTTAGATGGAGTAAAGCTGTCAGTCATTCAGCCCAACCAATCAGTTCTCACTGATTAAATCCTGATCACTACTCAGTCACTTTATGTGACTACACATTCCCACTCACCATTTCTGCTTGGCTCCAACCATCTCTCAAAATTCAATGCTGAGAGCTATTTGTGAGTGTGAATCATGTTAATTCTCCATGAATTTAAATTTTTTAACATCAATTAGCATAGCAGGAGTTGCCCTTAGCAGTGTGTGTTTTGTTTACGTCCTACACCTTTAATTAACATAGCTTCTTCTTTTCTTTGACGAATTAAGCTGTCAGCGGCGACTCCATCAAAGCAAGTGTCAATAAAACTGTTATCCGAATTATGTAAAGATATTCTTGTTCAACAAGATTTTCTTGACGTTCCTCTTCCACTTGATCCATGGCGAACGAAATAATCTGCAACAATGGCGTAACTCAATTTTGAGTTATTTGCTACTTGCTTGGAGAGCAGGTTGGCCAACTGATATTCAGTCTTCCTAATCAAATTAACACAATCAAATTGTTCCCTTTTATGGCCATCTAGAACAACCTCAGGCTAGTTGTTTTGTATGATGAGCACTAGAGTGAAAAAAAAGAAAAAAAAAAGAAGAAACTGCTCTGGAGGCGACAAAATATGATGGAGAGTGGGTAATTTTGTCTTGTGAAAAAAAAAAAAAAACATCTTGCCTTGTTGACTCATCAATAAAATTTCACAGTTTTTCAGCACTGTTTTTTTATTTATTTATTTATTTATTTGTGAATGTTATCTATGGCGCTAAAAAGTTTAGTTTTTAGTTTTAATGTCATTCCAAAAACACAACAGCGATAAGTATACTATTTTTACAGTCCTGGGTGAAATCTAAGTACATTTAAACAACATTTACCTGCTACAGTGTGTCCGCCATCTTGGATGCATTTTCCTCTTCATTATGGGGCCGTCTCTGTAAATGATACGTAATTCTATCTTATAATGTGGCCAAAAAAGGTAACTTAAAAGTCATACTTACATTTTGAGTCAACTCAGAATTGATGTCAATTGAGTGTTTTATTAGCATGTTGCTAAGCTAACACTGGGATCTAAGCATAAACAAACATAGCACACACAGATATTGTCAAAAAATAAGCCATTTTAGATCAACGTAAACCATTATTTAATAAAAGTGTATTTAAACAAAATGTATCTTGTTACACTGTGTCCGCCATCTTGTTTTGTTTTTTCACTGAGACTGTTGTAGTGCATTATGGGGCCTTCTCTGTAAAGCATACATGTGGCAATGCCTTATAATGTGACTTAGAAGTTATTATTTACTTTTTGGAATAATCAGGCTGAAACATAAACTATGGTGAATTGTTATCCACAAGTGGAATTGTCTAGCCAACCAGAAAAAGAGTGCTCTGAACTTCTCACGACTCAAACTAATTATCTGAATAAGCATGAAATGGTCTCAGCTGTTTAGCGATCTCCAATCAAGAATGTTAGTGATCTTGAGAGGACTTCTCGGATGGAGTGGATCCGAGGGTTGATCTTGAAAACACCCTTCAGAAGGACTTGCGGTTCCCCGGGGTCTCTGGTGGCAGCTGGTAATTGCATCGGCCAAGCTGTCTCCTTCTTGACCCATCTCTCCTCTTCCCTCATTTTTTCCCCTCCTCCGTCTCTCCCTCAGCCCGACATGTTGATTTGTTTGCTCGTTATTTTTAGGCAACATATCTGATGGCAGAGACTGCGCCATTCATCAGTGTCTCTGAACTCCATCGTTTTATCATCTGTACTCAGCATCCTCCTCTCCGAGGTTCATTCCTCTCAGCTTCCATCCTGCTGAATCTTGTGTTGTTTTTCCTCGCAGTTGGGCAAAGTTTAGATCATTTTGTAAAGGACGGTTTTCCAGGGGGAAACGTAAGGACTTCGTTTTCAGACTGTTCAAACCAATATGGACAAGGAACGCAGACTCTCGCTGTCTGTCTCCCTTCCCTGATGCATATGAAAGGTTAAACCCTATTAATGACTGCATGGTGCCAATGGGAGAGTGCAGGATTGTGGGTAAAGGTCAGGACTGCATACAAGCTGAGCATAATAAATGCTGGCTCTCTGGAGGTAAATGTTACTTTCTGTATTGCACTCACGAAAACGCATTCACAGAGACTTGAAACGTATTCCAGGCATCACCGTTTCTGCTTTTGAAACCATCTTGTAATTGTAATTGTTGGAAAATGAATAAATAAGTGTCTGTCTGGTAATGTGTGAAGCTTGACGCAACTGACTTTCTATTCTTCGGTGGGATTTCAACTACACTAGCATTGTCTGATCCCATAATGATTCATTATTTTGAGTTGAATCTTTTCATTGGTTTTAGCAAACTGGTGTGAATGATTCATTCACAAATTTAACTGAATAGTTTTGCATTCTCACCTTGTTGAACCAACAACTGTCTATTCTTGTCAAGTCCAAAAAAGGCGGATTTTCTAAAACTGCAGACGTTTTGTAAAGCTTATCACTGTAGATTTCCTGATTCCCTTTCATGCTGCTCATCTTATATTTATAGGCAACAAAATCGGTTTACATCAGAATCCTGCACAGTGTGTGGCCGTAGCATTTGACTATAGTTGAAACGCTGCGGAAGAGAAACATGATGAGAAAAAAAGCACCTGCCAGGTTTCACAGCTGGAGCGGTGCATGCTGGGATTGCTAAACTGGGAAAGCAGGGGCCATGCATATTATCCGATGTGTGAATCATTAACTAATTACTGAATTATTCAAAAACAAAACCACACTTCTACCACACAACACCTTGGATATGACATGAAGCGCGTTAAAAAAACAATTAGCTTCTTTTAAGTTGAGACGAAACTATTAATGCGCTGTGACGACTACTGTGAAAGGCGTGGTAATCGTATGCTAACCGGAGCAAATGCTAAAGCGCATTATATACAGCATGACATGATGGACAGATGGGCGCCTCGATGGGTTCCACCTTTGTGTCACTGTGGCTGATAGTGAATCAGAGTGTTTCAGAGAGCGTTTGATGATGTGAAGCTAGGCTGGAATTAGTCATATAAGGCCAAGGGATCAATACGTCACTTTGAATCAGTTTGATGGACGAAAAAAAAAGAAGGGGAAAAGCCCCCGAAAATCTTAAACTTCGAAGGTTGTTGCTCTCGAGTCACCCTTTAGAGAAAACTTTGAAGAGGAAAGTAACAAGCCATCAAGGTCAAGAATGATGTGAACCCAAAGCTAAGGTTCATGGACCATCACAGATTGTCAAGCACTATGGCAATATTTGATATTTACCCACAGGAGAGATAAAACACATTGGGCCCTATCTTGCACCCAGCGCAATTGACTTTGTACAGCGACGCATGTATCATTCCTATTTTGCACCCGCGCAAAGCGCGCTTTTCCCTCCACAGAAGCACGTCGCTAAACTAGGGAATGAACTTGCGCTCCCTGGGCGGTTCAGCGCAAAAAAGGAGGCGTGTTCCGGCGCAAACGTTCCTTCATGCTATTTTGCAGGTTTAGAAAACAATTGTGCCACTAACCAGGAAAAAATAGTTTAAAGTCAGTGGCGCGTTGCGCATGTTATTCATATGCTATTTTAAGGGCGCATGCTTGGCCATAATCAATGTAGTGTGCACAACGCGCATACACTTTGATTCTCTCATCTACACAGAAGCAGCAGTTTTCATTTTTGCAAATCATACTTAAATTAAATTAAATTAAATTATTACGATAGATAGATAGATAGATAGATAGATAGATAGATAGATAGATAGATAGATAGATAGATAGATAGATAGACAATTTATTATAAAAGCATACATCTAGCTTAGCCTACACATTTACCCAAATTATCATACGCCTTTTTAACCGAAGTTAATTTGGGTGGGTTTCTCCATCCCCAATGTCCCTGACGAGAGCGTTGCTCTCCTTGGCTGTGAACCGCTCCTGGCGCGTGCCTGGCAAATCCGCCGTTATAATAGGAATCCGCTTTAGAACAAGCGCGCCTGCTCTTAAAGGGAATATGAGATGACGCTCTGATTGGTTTATTTCACGTTACGCCCAAACCACACCTATGAATAATGAAGCTACTTCAGACCAACCCATTTTAGATTTGCGCCTGGCGCAAGAGTCATTTATCCCGCCGGGAAAATAGCAACAGCGCCAAGACCCGCCCACAAAGTTACTTGCGCTTTGACATTTGCGTTTCAGATCGTTAAAATAGGGCCCAGTATGTTTTATTATTTTTCCTACACTTCTATAACTATAGACAGAAAGCAAATTGAGGCTTTTTAGAAGTCTTCTGTTTCTCCAATTCTTCTTCTACCAAAAAGTCCCCAGGTATCTCCTCTAGAAGAGATCTTAGATGATTGAAATTAAAAGTCAGAGATCTCAGTATAAACTAAAATATTTAAAAATTTCTATTAATACATAAAACATTACTGAGAACTCCAGAGCTATGAAAGAGCAGCCTTTGAGTCATAAAATGTTCCTCTGGGAAAATAGATCAATAGTTGTTGGTTTTTTTCCACAACAGTAATGAGATTAAATTGAGTCTCAAATCAAGATGCCAAAGTGTGCAAATCAAACATCATATACTGTATCTCAGTATGAACATTTCTCATCAAATTCTTCAAAGAATAAATGATCTTAGTTATCCACATTCATTTTAAAGCTCATGGAATAGAGTCAACAACTGCCCAGTTTTGATTTCTTCAAAGAATTACAGGAGAAACATCTGAGACGAAGTTGATAATTAAACTGAGAATCTCCTGAGCTTTGAAAGAGCAACTTTTTGGACAGTATAAAGATCAGACAGGAAAGCATAGAGAGGGCAACAGGATCGACAAAGGACCCGGAGCCAGGAATCGAACTCGGATCGCCGGAGATGCTTGAGCTAAACTGTCAAAACGCTGCCCACGAGACTTTTGGCTCCGACGAAAGAGCAACTTTTGAGGAAAACAGTAAAAACCCGCCTTTGAAACAGCTTTGAATTATGGGCCACAATGTCCATTTTTCTTTTACCACTGAATGCATCAACATTCACACAATCACTTTAGAACTGAGGTGATTCCACAGACACAGCACTAGCTGAATAAATACGTCTCGCTGCCCAAACTCTGGGCAGAAATATGATGACTTGGAAGCGTTAGATTTCATAGGGATTTGTATCGCTGTGAGCTTGCATTAAATATACCCTTCATACAGCTGTTCCTGGGAAAAGAAGCTGTCATGCAGATTTTTTTCTGCAAGCCGCTTTCGAGCAGACAAACAGAAGATGCTGCCTGCTCTGTGGAAAATCTCTGTAGAGAAAAAAGAAAAAAAAAAGTGTGGAAGAACAGTGTTATTTTAATGAGTCTAACAGAACTGTTCAATAGATGTGTGGCCGGCATTGAGGGAGGAGGAGTGTTTATAGTTTGAGACCTATGGCTCACTCAAGATTGCCTTTGAGATCTCATTTGGTTTTATTACCGTAGGGGCGAAGACCTGTCTGTATTACCAAGAACTGCGAATGTATAGGGAGGTGGAACAGATTTAGCACCACATTTTTAACAGGCCTCAAGGATTGTTCGAAGTGAACGTGCCATTACAAGGATATCTGTACTTGATTGTAAGTGACTTCGGGTAAAGGAAATACTTTGTCAGAGCAGCTAATGCTAAGCTAAGTCACTTAATCTAGGACAAACCATTAAAACTACATAAACTTCCTTTCATAATGTGCTTAATCTTAACGAACATATTACCCGCCACAGACTCAGGAAACCACCCCAAATCCCCTCAAATCTACTTCAACAAAAACATGATGAGAAAAAAAGGATTTGTGAGGATGCTATGCTAAAAATACATAGCATCCTCACAAACACCAGAAAATATAGTTCATATTATTTTTCTCCGTCATCATGGACTGGATTACATTATGTTTTTGGCTAGATGCTTTGACTTTTACCTGAGTAAAACTTAGACGCAGTCTACTCATACTTTAACTTAAGTTAAAATTCTCAAACCCCTGATTTCACTATATCAAAAGAGCTATTTCGAATTCCACAAGATGCTTTGGTCGTCCCTTTAAAGTTGAAGTGTTTTTTAGCCGTTTTGTAGCTGATAATGCATAAATGAGAGCTGCTTATTCATCTGTAGCACAAGAAAATACAAAGCCTGTCAATCGACCTAAATCGACAGAGCACGGTGGATTCTGCGAGACGAGTGAATCGAATCTGTGTGACTGCATGAGCTGCCAAAGTCTTGTGTAAGAAAAAGGAAGGAATAGAGGCAATTTGAAAGTATCTGTAAAAGAAAATGCATTTATGTACGAGAACTCCTTTGTCCTTGTCTACAACAAACACTTTGTTGAAAAAATAATGGACACGCAATAGTCAAAGAAATGAAGCTGAGCGTGAGTACAGTATGTCAAATTCTTTTTTTTGGTGTTACTTTTCAAGAGCCGAGTGCGAAGATCAATATGCATACTCTCGAATGCGTTTCAAAGAGCGTTTTTATCAAAATAAGTGTAATCTTTTAACTATAAATAAATGCACCGCAGGGCATTTCTAATCTTTGTCTCGCACACGTCAGTCTTGCAAAGTACTCGCAAAGTGCAAAATAGGTTGTGTTTAAATCAATAAAAGCATGCTTCTATACTGGGACGTGGCACCTAACAAACAAACCTGAATCAACGCAGAGAGAGAGACTTGGGAAAAGAAGAAAAGAATATAACAGACAGATTATGCGCACACCACTCACCTCATCCCATGGGTACGACTGAGTGATCTCGTTTTCAGGAGTTTAAACATTTCAAATGAAAGAAAACACGCCTCACTTTCTCCGATTTAATTCCTGAGAGAAAAAGCAAAAGATTCCTCGCTGCTTTAAAAAAAAAAAGTTTTCCTGTCAAGATATTGAGCAATTGAAAAAGTTAAAAATTGCTTAACTTATTTTGATGATGTAAATGTAACCAATGTAAAAACATATGTTGTCCTAACTTATTGATCATGTGATTTTTTTTTACAGTGTACTAAAATTTAATCTAGCTCCATTTGAGCTTGATTTTGGTAAAAGGTTGATAATATAATGACACATGCAAGAGTCTAATGATATATAAAGCCACAATTATTTAATTATTAATTTTTTTAAATATATATATTTTTAATTTCCTAAAAAAGTAGTGTTTTTGGACAATATACAATGATGCCTACTTTTTTATGCTAGGTTTATGCTTTTTTTTAAGTGGTATGCTAGGTTGTGTGCAATGACATACATTTCAAATAGAAGGTCAAGTTGAGTGCAGTGCATTGTGGGATAATTGCACACATCGTGCTGTATTTTTCACAAAACTAGTAGTAGTTCATCAATAAATTGAATCGTTTGGAAAAAAGGTGCATACTTTGCACAACTGAACTCAAGTAAATTAATAATCTGCATTGTAATGAAGACAAAACGATAACACTTTAAATTGGGCTTTGGGTCGTTTAAAATGGCCCATTGGAATTCCACTATAAAACTTCACCTTCATTTATATATGAAAAGTAGATAAAATGAACACTGTGCAGATACTACCATGCAATCAATTTTTCCAATTTTCTATGATGGTAATGGAAGAAGCGCTCTGAGACCAATTTATCATAGGGGGCAGCATAAAACAAAAGGCATAATTTTCCCCCTTAATTTCCTTATAGAATACACATAAACCATAAACAAAAGTGATTTCTTGGGAATGTACCCTTTTAACTTTCTTAAATATCTGATGAGCCACTGAGAACAAAAAAGAAAACAAAGAAAAGTTAAGTCAGCTCATTGCCACTGGTTATCAGAAATATTATAGATTTTCTGCATTACATTTTGAGAAGAACAAAGCTATGGAAAGAAGTAGGACTGTTTTCTCATGAGAAAATCTGTGAGCTTTACAGGTACAATAATGAACAGATAATGTTATGCTCTTCAAACACATCCACAAAAACACTATTAGCAATTCCTCAAAGTAAAAAGTAAAAACATGTATTTGTGAGATGCCTCAAAAATAAATCCACAGCGTATGATATAGAGTCAACAAATATTCTTACAATGACAAAAAATAAACTCACAATTGTGAGATATAAAGTCATTGGGAGATACAAATTTGTTAGATGTAAAGCTATAAATATGATGGGAATATGACCTTTGCTGAAATATGCTTCCATATTTGGCATAATGAATTAAGGTGAAGAAGAAAAAAAAACTAATTGAAAGAAAGAAATGCAAAACAGATCTTGGCTTTAAAGATGCATATTGCAGGGGAAATGTGGTTTTGCTAATTTTCATAAGGTTGTCTAATGCTGCTGGTCTGCAATATGAAATTCCCTGTTGGGCCGTGTTATTGCTTTTAATTGGCTAATTCATTTACACTAATTCACTTACACTAGCGTAATATTCCGTAAAGTCTGCACACATTCGCACGGCCGCACACACGCTCTCCGACTTGAGTGAAGCCCTATGTCGAGACTCCACAGCGACTCTCCTGAGGGCATTTTTACCCAAGAGTTAATTATACGTGAACTTGTGGGCTGAATGTTAAACAGAGTTGAATGAGTCCTTTCTTGGCTGGAGTGTTTGGTTTGTATTGGCAATCCATCTAAAATGGTGCATGTTTAAAATCAATAAGCTCCAGTAATCCCATACACGACCAGCCCACCATGTTAAAACGGACGTCCAGTAGATTACTATGGAGAGTCAGCCATGTGTCAAACTTGTCAGCTTAGCTTAGCATTTCGCTGTAAAGAATCAATAAAGCAAACCACAAAGGAAGAGCGTTTTTAACAATGTACTTGCTAACTCGTACAAGCAAAAAAATTGACATGCTAATAAAAAAAACATGAATCACCAAAGCTCTTGCACACTAGTTCCCGAGTTTGAAAACATCATTGTTATAATTTCCATTTCATCACTCATTAGAATTGTCCACGAGAGTCTTGTGTTTGTGACATGCTCATTTTTTTTGCTCGTAAATCCTCAGCTGGTCTGTTCGGGGAGAGCATTTTAATATCATCCCATTGTTGCCAGATTTTAAAGAGCTCTATATGTGGTAGCCTTTCAGCTAAGAAGCTTACGCTAATTGGTTCTGGAAGCATTGATGCTTAAACTTAATGAATGTCAAAACTTATGCTGAAGTATGGCTGGAAATCCTCAGGGTTTAAGTTGAAATGAATCAGGCTGTTGTCGCAATGATATGAACTAAAGTTTAAGCTTAGCCTGCTTAGCTCTTTATTAGTATCTCCTGCTAGAAAACGCTGTTATGTAGCTGCGAATATGGTAGCTAATTTCTATCATGTCTAAACTTGTCATTCCAAGCAGGTCGTAAGATGGACAGGTTGCGACATAAACATGGCCAACAAGTTAACTAGCTTGCTAGCTAGCCAGGAAACCAGCTTCCATGATCCAAAACATTAGCTAACTTAAAATGGATTTTCCCACAGGGTATTAGCCAATGCTACCATATGCTAAGTTGCTGTACTTGAACTTGACGCTAGCGACACCAAAATAATCATGGGCTTAATTCCCAGGGAATAGACATATGGATAAAATAGATTGGTGAATTGAGGTCAGAACTGTTGGATAGAACCAGTTACCAAATGAATGAATATAAATGTACACTAAGAGATTACAATTTAATTTTATATTCATTGAAAAAAGGACTGCAGATCCAAATTTCATTATGAAAACACTATATATATATATATATATATATATATATATATATATACTTTAAAAGAATACTTTTCTGACACTTGATTGCATGTTATTTACAACTGAATGAAAATATATTATATTTTAAATTCATATTAAATGCATTTAGATAAAGAGTGCATGAAAGTGTACTCTCTTTACTGGCCTTTTTCATTTGTATAATATAATCTGCAAGTACAGTTTTTAAAAATATACTTTTAAGATTTGAAGTACAATACAAAAGCACATTCAGTACAATTAAAGGGGGGGGGGGGAGGGTGAAATGCTATTTCATGCATACTGAATTTTTTACACTGTTATAGAGTTGGATTCCCATGCTAAACATGGACAAAGTTTCAAAAATTAAATTGTACGTTTGAAGGAGTATTTCTGTTCCAAAAATGCTCCTTCCGGTTTGTCACAAGTTTCGGAAAGTTTTTTTTTCGAGTATGGGCCTGTGTGACGTCAGATGTAACGGAATTTCCTTATACGGGTCCTAAGGGCACTTCTCCGGAAGGACGCGGGCACGGGCGCAACCGTAGACCAGAGCGAGAGAGCGAAAGCAGTACGCCCAACAAAGCGCTATGCTCGGCTTTAGGGAAGTCAGTGTCACCAAAGAAGTGGGTTTTTGGTTGCCAGGGCAAGACAACCCTGCACAGATTCCCAAAGAACCCAGCGTTAAGGGACCAGTGGATGTAGTTTGTTTTTTCAGAGCATCAATGGAGGTTGTGCAAGACTGTTCCCTGCATTTCGACGATGCTTGTTTTATAAACAAAGCCCAGATCGACGGATTTGCAGATCGTCTAATGCTTAAGGATCGAGCAGTCACAATGATAAAGGTTCGCGGTCGTGTGTTGGAACCGGGCGGTGAGTAAAAAAAATATATATCTGTATATTTATCTTCAAATGTCTCTGTGTGTTGTTAGCTCGGCGCGTTAGCACAGCTTTAGCTTCGCCCACACGGCCCGCCTCCAGCCGCTCGTTTTTTTCCGGAAAGACTCGGTACAGCCTATCTTTCTTTTATAAATATAATAAAACTAAAGACTTTTTGGAGATATGAAGGATGCAATACTACTCTATAGGTACTCAAGATTAACAGGAGATTGAGTGAAAATGAGCATTTCACCCCCCCTTTAAGGACATTTCTTTTTCACAAGGACACCCAAACATTAAGTAACAGATCACATCTAACCTCCCAACCCATTTCAAGGTTTTTCCCTTGGTGACAAATGGTGTGTGCATCGTAACACCATCTGTCTGCTATTAGACAAATGCTGGGGGTATCATTGCTGATGAAGTCTGTATAAGGTGACAGCCAGGCAAACTGTTTTGGGACCGTCTGAGGTGAAGAGAATGATGGGATATACTCACACACCTAGCATGGCATTTCAACAAGACATAGAGTACGTTACAGAAACGTGGATCAAAGACATCCCATGACAAATGCACAAGTGGATGTAATTTACCACTCCCTGAGGTAAATAAAAAAAAAGGTGTGAAGGGATAAGATGTTAAATAACGTTTAACACTCATGAATGCTTCATAGGCTGCGGTGGCATGCAGCTAATCAGAAACTTTACGATTTTTTATATTTTGCACTGCTGTAATCTGTTATTATAGCGTATCCACTGACAGTTACCACCTCGCCTCATTAAATTAGACATCATTCAGTCCTAGCCCTCAACACATCTAATTTAACCAAAGCTGCCTCTCAGCTTTTCGTCAATGCTCTTCGCCTTGAGTGTGACGATTAGCTTAGCTGACAGTCAGTGACAGCTTTTGTCAGTTTTTTAAATTCTTAAGCTGCTTGACAGGTACTATTCCGGTAGTGTCCTTGGTTGAGTTCCTGAGCTAATCATAAAACCTGCCTTCTCATTATTCTCTGCCTTTCAACACATGCATATAAGTGTGATGGAAGACGCTTGCTCATACTCATCTATAATGCTGCCACAGTACACATGCAAACGGCAATATTTTGATCACTTCTGTGCTGTTTGAAAAGCACTCAGCTCACTTCAGCTTCTTGGTATTGCTGAGTAAGGCTTGTCCAGCAGTGATGGACCAGGTGCACCTTAATGGCGAAGGGAGGGTGTCTGAAGCTGGAGATGGTTTGTTTTCCACTCCACCCACTTGGCTGGATGACATGTTTCTAGGTCCTGTTCAAGGGTTGGATGCAGTAGTCTGGAAGACTGGATAATGATCACTTAAAGCTAAAAGGAAATGGTCTGGAAATGGATTCAGAAAGAGCAGTAGACATTTCAAATAATCCAAAAATAAGAGTCCACCTTTCAAATGTGGTTCAAAAAGGTCAGGAGAATTATGAACTGTTACAAGCGAGAAGGTCTAGAATACCTGAAGAAAGTTTTCCATTAGCGTTCCCATTCATCTCAGTGGCTGCTGCTCAGCTACAACATTATCTCCCGGAAGTACACAGTTTGAAACCAGCCATTTATATGTGACTTACAAACATATTTATTTTGTCAGATTACACAGGTATTTCTGAATAGCCATCAATGGAAAACAATTTTTTTTCTGGCCTATGCTAACCAGGCAAACCTTGACAACTATGCAAGAACTTCTCAAGTTAAAGAAGCAAAGAGATTCTGTGAAAACTTGGGAATCAATTAAGTCATTATTTCTTCATCCATTTCTTGCTAAAGGATCATCATGTCTTAAGAGCTGTTTTTATTAGCATAAAAGGCTTGCTATTGTCAGAGACCCATTGTAGTACAAATGGATGTCAACATCTGACATTTCTCTCCAGACTAATGATTTGCCTTTCAAACAAGGAAATGATGGTACGCCTTGAGCCCTTTATTTATTAAGCTCTCAAACCTTAAATGTGCTTCTTTCTTGTCATATCAAACTGTCTCTGACCGAGACTAAGTCAAATCTAAATGAGAGGGTTGACACGGTGTATTGAACACTGCAATTTAGCCTTAACAAAAGCCTTCTTACACAAAATGAATCATTCATGATAACAACTGTGATCGGAAATCTGGTTAAAGTCCCTCTGTTGCTACGTCACGTTAGCCGACAATCACAGTCCTGTCTTGGTGATCAAGTGTGACTCTTAAACTTGCATTTGAGTTCTCTGACTGTGGTTGTTAACGTGTGATAAATTTACTCCATGTTATCTTTTAGCCACACAAAGGTGCATCCAGTCCAGAGACGGCTTAATTTGCGTCTGATTAAAATATGCCTATCTCCATTGTGAAGGATAAGGTCTGCAGCGTTCCCAGAATATGCCACTGTAATTTGGGAAGTCTGGACGAAGTCGTAACCCCATTTCTTAGAGGAAAATAGACTTACCGCAGCCTCTAACGAAATCAGAGGTGCTTCTCTCCATGTCAGAGCCATTCTGTTACTGAGAGCTTTCTTTAACCTGTTAACTCAGGGCAGAAGGAGAGACGAGACTGGAGGCGGGAAAGAGGATAATTAAGCTGTGAAGGGTTAGAAACCAGAGCTAGAGTAAGAACCATCTATTAATAGACCTTGTTACATCTTTTGAGTTATTAAAGTAAGGGAACACAGGCTGTGATAGCGGTGGCCAACCTTAAACAACTCAACAAGCCTGCATTTTTGGATGCGTGTCTTACCAATGAGCTCATATTATGCAAGTCCTAAAAACTTCACATCTTGAAGAAGCATGAAATGCTGTCCGCAACTCATTTTACTTTCAGAATCTGAGGGAAGCAATGTTCTGTTAGGGAAAAAATGTAAGTTGTGACTTGATTTTATTTATCAGGAATTTATAAGATTGTGTTACATTCCATCTAGGTTGCATCTAGGTAAATGAAGACAAAGGGTTGAAAAGTTCTGCTGTTGCCCGAAAAGTTGTTTCAGAGGTCAAACAAGTAATTACCTTAAAGGAGACATATCATGCTTTTAAATCTTCCTTTTTACATATAAATCATACATTTGTAGTCTATATAAGGCGGAACTGCAATGCTTGGGTCTGAATTCCTCATTAATATAGCTCCACAGGCCCCTTATCTACCCCTTTTCTGATGTGCGTCTGAGAGCAACTCGTTTTGGTGCGGTCTCTTTAAATACAATTGAGACACTTCATACCCCGCCCCCTCTCCAGGATGTAGCGGTGACACTCGGTTCAACTCCACCCCGTTCGGCCATTTTTGTATTTTGATAGCAGAGATACGATTATCTAGCGGCACAGAAACGTTTTATTCACACGTTATTAACAAAATGTCAACAACGGAAGACTTGTCCAGCCAGCCTTACATGTTCGAGCCAGAGTCGGAGCCGGAGCGAGATGAAAATGAAGACGACGAGCCTGCAGAACAACGTCTTCATATGGATGTATCGCAATGGTGTGTTACTGTATTTACACATGAAACTTTGGTCTTCCGACCTTTTACCACCGTGTCGATTTATGTTGATTAATATGTGCGAGGGAGAGAGAGCAAGACAGCGTCTAGTTTGGAGACGGTGTCTTGTTTACATTTTCGCCTGGCTCCGAAGAGAGAGAGAGAGAGAGAGAGAGCGTGCACGACCGGGTCTCTCTCTCTGCTCGTTCTTTCAGTTAAACATGCGCCGTCACAAGCGCGGCAGTTCATCTACATTAGATGGTGTAATGAAGCGTATGGGTTACTACATCCAACAACCGAACATTTTAACTTACCCTCTCGTAAGTTCTGCATCCTTTAGCTTGGACTACAAAATTGCAGCGAGAAATAAAAATGGTGGATTGCTCGAAGTGTTGGGCTGGACGTCAATGTCCTTATTTGGCAGTTCCGCTGCAAATACTGTGACGTGATAGTTCACAAAACGTCATAGATAACAGAAAAATCGGAACAGGTTGAAAAATATGACCAAAACAGAATATAAAGATATCAACGAAGCACCTGAAGAGAATAATTTCAACTTTTCTGTACTTCTAAACACTCCAAATATGCAACAAAATGCATTTAAGGGCTAAAAAAAGTGGATTTTGCATGATATGTCCCCTTTAAAAGGAAACAAAGACATTTGCAATAACATTCACTGGAGAATCACGCACAATAAGACCAGGAAGGTGTTTAGAAAGTCTGTAGGGTCCATTTTGATTTCACTTTGAGCATTTTACCCAATTGCACTGCAGTAGATGAAATATAAATGTTATGGTGATCATTGCCATGGACATTTCTGTCAAGAATCCTGATTTTACATGGTCATGGGGTCAATGAGAACCATCAGGCCAATGGAAGTAGACCTCATCCCGTCCTTTTTTGATGTATTGCTAAGGTCAGAAAGCTAGTGTACTCCTACTAAATGGTTTATTATAATTCTCACAAACAGTCCATTAAAGGACGATTACAAAAGGACAAGAAAATGTGAATGCCAGTGAGCTAGTTCCAGTGTACAACTCCAATAATGAAGTCTCAAATCCTCATGAAAATTCATAGATTTTGGTAAGATGTAGTGGCTAGCACTAACTGATGTGCTAGCCATCCCAACGCTGTTTGCTCAAATATCCCATTGCGTCTAACGGGAGGGAAAAAGTGTAATTGAATTAATTTCTGCAATCTTTGCTCTCTAAGGGCAGGATCCATATGTTTAGCCATTTATGGTTGGGGCTAAGAACAGTGGAGTGGGGGCTCTTCAGTTGCAAAGGAACATTCGGCCCTCCTACGCAGCTGTTAGCGCCGGTTTTGACGCAGGTCATCCGTTCCTCTCAGCATCCTTGGCCTGGTGCCAGAGTATATCGGCTGTCCTCACTATCAAAGTGCACCATCTCACTCGCGCTCATTGCTTTGGCTGCCTGGAGGTCAAACAGAGTGCAATGCAAGCTGTATAGAAAAGTAACAATGTGCAAATGTCTCCATGGTAAGCTTGTTTCATTGCAGATGTCTTTAGAAAGTTGCTATATGTCTATTAATTGCACATTGTCACATATGAGCACATAAGTCTTGGTCTGTCTCTGTCTATCTATCCATCCATCTGTCATTTCATACATGTTAAAAGTTTCCATATAAAAAATATTCCTGTCTGCCCTTTTGTTCGCAGAAATAGTGAAACATTTCAAAAGCAGACATGGCAAGGTAATGATGTCATGCTATACACACCAGTGATGGCTTTGAATGTCTGGAAAAGAAAGAGATTTTAAAGCCTTGCTGTGAGAGAGAGAATAAAAAGTCAGCTCTGTCTCCTCTAGCATGTCAGTATTATACACTCTTGGGCTTAGAATATATTAAAATGGATTTGGGAATCATGATCCAATCAAACGAGGCAAAGCTCATGAATGAACACTGGATTCAGGAGTTTTATGGTGGCACACACCATAGCCCTAATTAGCACTCAGGTTGACAATCCATTTGAATGGCACATTGATCCCTATTAAGGGATGTTGAAATTCCCAACATTACTTTCCATTCCAACTAGCCCCTAGATACCATAGAAATGTATGCTTTATAAGGCCCAATATGTGACATACAAAAAGAGAGAAAACATCAGAATCCGACACTCTACCAGATGGAATTGTCTCTGGAACCATGGAACGCAAACATGCTTGAAAAAAAAAAAAAATTAAAATCAATTACTTAAATTAAAATCACTCACTGTTCACTTGTCTTTTTGCGGCTATAGGGAACGATAATTAGCGTTAAAGTCTACTCTGCTTTGTAGACAGCAGGTGGGAAATAAATTTGAATCGTGTAGCTGCGGTGATCTAAAAATTGATCAGCTCCCACCGCCAACTGTGCGACATAAATACAAGCTTAGCAGAAAAAAAAATACACAGCCATCAGACCCAGCAGAGGAATATACACCATAATCTGGAACTTGCAACTGTGGCGTTTCTAGTCCCTGAGGTGGCACATTTTCCCCGAGTAGCTCATCCTCCACTCAGGAAAGACACACTCAGCTGACCCCAATATCGGAGAAGCGCTGCCCGTCCAGCAGGTCAGCCACACAGACTGCGAGTGGCAGGGGGCAAAGGTCACAGCCAAGATATAGTGCACAGAATTCAATATATCAGGCTTCATCATATCTTTGTCTCCAAACCAACAGAAATTGTATGTAAAATAAATACAGGTGAGATTTTATCCATCGGTAATGGATTGGATGACCTGCTCACCTGTCTGTCTGTCTGTCATCCATCTAAGCTGTGGTCATAGCAGCTTAATCTCACAGGAAACCATAACAAATTTTACGAAGTGGGCAATTTTGTATGAAATCGTATAATGTGACGACGAAAATTTGTCTGAAAATGCACAAATGATATGAATTAGTCACAATTCGCCAAAATGTAAAACAGTTACGAACTGCTATGAGATTTGTGATGCCAGTCAAGCTGAGTGTACTGTAAGTAATTCAAATTTGATAAAAGTGATCTCAAATACTACAGTTAAAATAGCATGCACCGACAAAGCATGCTGTTGTAAAGTGACTGAGCCATTTTCTGAGCCAGGAAAGCGGTGACTAGTCAATGTGATGAGACATTCGTATTTATTTTTATTTACATGTTTGTCCAGTCATCCTTGTTAGTCAGGTGAGAAGGTTAATCGAATGATTTCCTCAGAGACATGACAAATTCCAGTTGACATTTCATATCAAAGCCTCTCACATAACATGAGCCAAACCTTTTTAAATTAGTACGAATAAGAATTCTCAAGTAAACAGATTATTGTCCGACTTCGGCGTGCGAACAGAAGTATTGCCACCTGCATGATTAAATCTGACATTTTCGCTGACATTTATAGAAAGAAACACGGAATTATTACTATCACTGTTATTATGTTTGAGATTTAATACTTCTTTGTTTGTATGGTACCTGGTTTCTCAATAAAAGTGTTGTGGAAAGACCCATTATAAGGTGGTGGGAAGTCATGTTTGTGTTTTGGTGGGGTTAGATGAGTTTATGAACAGCACCATGTATTTTATAGACGCCGAATGCAAGTAGAAATTGGCTTTAGTGAGCAAATAATGTAGCTGGCAACTTTATGAAGGACTGCAACATATACAATAACCACAACAAGCAATAGTGTGACTTGCATAATATGAGCCATTTAAATGAATAACATATGGATTTCTAACAACTACATGTCTATTAACAACGTCAACCACTTTCCATCTGACTGGCATGTAATCTATCTATCGAGCTTGCCAGACTGTGAAAGTCCTTTTAGTTTTGTGTGCTATATGCATCAGACAGTCAAGTGGACTGTGGGTGGTTTGTGGGTGTGTCATCTGAGAATTGCAATTTATTTAGCCCAGAGAAAAATACTGATTACACCGTTTTGTGCCTAACGTAGACGCCTGTGTCTTTCTAAGAAAAGTTTTCATACAGAACATACAAACCTCAAGTTGCATCCCTCAAATGGAAGCAGGCTATTAAAAATGTCATTTTCCTCATCTTCCTTTTCTCCACCTTGCTGATTGCCAGATCAAAGTCACTCAGCTGCTGCCGAAGGCTTGGGCCTAAAAGACAGAGACACTTTAGCATAAAGACTCGTCTGCAGTCATGATCATTACCCCACATAACGTACAATCACACCCAACCTGGGAGTGCGCAGATAAAGGTGCCTGGTAATTTGGTGTCTTCCCTTTCACTTCCATTTCTCCGCCTGTCAGCGCGAGCTGGCAAAGGAAAGATTGTTTCATTAGTGTCCGGTCCCTCGAGCAGTCAATCAGGAATTTTAGTTGTTCCCCTTTTCTTTTTTAACTCTCAACTGCGAGTAATTGGTATTAGCATTGTTAACAGTCGCTCGCGCCAGATGACTAGCGGTGTTTTATATCGAAATACTCCAGGATATTTTTGCAGAGCAAATACTGCCTTAGGAAAGATGTTTCAAAGAGAGGTGACAACTGAATAATGAATCTGTCAGGTGTTGTTTATTTTTAGATGTCATTTTGCTCATGAACTTCAAGAGGAATCATTAGCAGCTAATACGGCTAAATAGACTGCTTGCACTGCTTGTGAAGTAAATATTTGCTTGTAATTTCAAATACAAACTTGTGGACTTTACTAACCGTAAGTAGAAAACCTAGCAACACGCTAGCAGCTACATGTGCTAAAAACACTACTCACAACACATTAGCAACATAGCAGCTATTTTTATGCAGGAAAACACTTAAGTTTTTTCTTAGTAGGCCTACTTACTGCGATTCAAATGTCAAATGGTAGGACATTTTAAAGAATTCACGGCCCACACTGTTTATTAGCTTGCTGCAGCATGCGGACTGTTTTCTAAGTTATCTCTCTGCACTTTAATCAATGCTATCTATATGTACTCTTTTCTTTTTCAGGCCCTTTGTTGCCAAGTTGCAGGTCGTCCCCGCTGACGCTTTTAATTGATTTTACTGCCGGCAGAAAAGAGCACAATAGGCCGACTTGCACTCTAGAGAAATCGAATGTAATATAGTGCAAATGTCCCTTCAAGAGCCTCAATCAGAGATGCCTCTGGCGTAGACGAACTGTACACGATCAATACCGATCCTTCCTCAAAAGGGGCTCTGTTTCCCGCACAAATACACAACACACAATCGCTGACACGCAAAACTATTTCCTAAGGGCAAAATTAGCACAATCGTGCAGCTTGTCACAAGCAGCTCACATTCGGTCCAAGTATTTTTTGTGACAAATTCTTAATATCAAATTCATAAAAAAGGGTTTATGTTTCATATAAAGCATATAAAGATAATCTTCAAATAAATAAGGAGCCTCAAAGAGGCACAGGAAATATTGTTTTCATTATTTGTTATTGCACTGAAGGTAATGCCATTTGGGCAAGAGCACTCGCACTTTAGCTGGCGGACAAATATTGCACATATTGCGTTTACGATTACTTATCGAGAATACAAAAATCAGCTTTCAAATCTTGCGTTCATTTGCTGAACCTTTCAAACTGATGTGGCTGTTCATAAAAGATAGAAAGCTGTTTTGTCTTGAATGGATAATCAATTAATCTGTTTTCAGTTGAGTTCATTTATATACTTTTCAACTCCTCTGGCATCTATGCTAACTGACTTTATTCTCCATTATCAGAGCTGCAAGAAGGCAAATTCTTTACGTCATTCATATTAGAATTGACTGATTTATGTCCAAATTAGACCTTTTCAATGAATCAGTTGAATCATTTAAAAAAAAAACTTATCTAAACTATTTATCAATGATTTGGTCTCAGTGGTTCTCACCTTTCAGATTGTGTTTGTATAATTTCTTTGCATAATTCATGAATGCCTCATCACTTAGTGAATCCCGAAGAGTCAGACATTCCTTACTACTGAGTCATACACTCAAAAGACATTTAATTAGGCCTATTATCATTATTGTTTTCTTTATCATTACTGAATTAAACGTCCACACTTTATCACTTACTGTATAAATGCAACTCTTTAAAAGATCATTGCAGCCAATTAAAAGTTGTTTTGTAACATACGCTATTAGACACGAGTCAGTTTTGGAAAACTATATCACGTTTCAGTTATATTTGCCCTAACATGTCCTCAGGGACACGCATAATACTGCACATGGAAATAAGTGCAAATAGCAGGTTAGAGAGGGAGATATACTATAATGAGACGGTGCCAGGCTGGCGGCTAGCAGACCAACCCTGAAGGATATTTCTCTCCGCGTTTTAAAGAGCCAAATGCAGAAATTTCACAAGGTTTCTGTGCAACCTGCAGGGCAGAGTTGGGAAGACTTCGGAAAACACCTAGTGCGTATCCAACGCCAAACACTGCTGATGTGTCGACTCGTCCAGGAATAATAAGAGGTCTGTCCTCATACTCTTTACTAAATGTCACATTTAAAACTTCGCATGATAAACATTGTTTGCAGATTATAAAATGTTTCTCTCAAAGTATTTACACTAATATAGCCAGAAAACCGTCTTTTAGCGAACGAAACAAGCTGGTTTTAGTTAAATTTTCCCAAAGTGATGAGGGAAATGGCATGGAAGAGCTCACATGGGATTGAGCAGCTGGTCTTTACCACACTTCTGTTTAAACGTGCTAATTTATTCATGTTGAGCTGAGGGAATACTATAACAATTCCTACACAGAGGCTTTGCATTGTGAAGGAGCTATTTCCACATCTTTCTTTCGCGACTCGTTTGACACATTTGTGCAGCGCCGGTTGTAAATTGTCAGTTCGGTTGAGACTTGTTATGTAGCCTATGATTTATTGCAGTTTTCCTTGTGTGAAATTACATCATGCCATCCCTGTGAACGTGATTTCACCACGTGCAACATCTTTGTTGATCCTGAAACAACATTCCATTCAACCAATCAGATTTGAGGGACAGGTTTACAGTTTATATCATGTTTAGGCTTACAATAAGGGTTTGGTACTTCTACATTTCTACATTCACCTATCATGTCCCTCTGATTTTAGGGATAACTTAGGGTTAGGTTTAAAGGTAGGACTACATTTTCAGACAGTAATGTTGTTTCAGGATCAACAAAATATGTTGACCCAGGAACATGTCTTGCTTGGTAAAACCTTCAGCATTCCCTGATTCAATCCACAGAAAGGTGACTTCTTCCATCAAGCGTTGTCCAAACAAGTAGAGCGATTCATTAGCTAATTGCAATTTTTTTTATTCTCAATTATCAAAGATTAATGAGTTTTACTCATCACATAGTGTTTGCGCTACAGACATCAAATAGTTGCATGTTGAGAAGTGTGTTATTACTTTTATAAGTGATCAGACATTATTTTTGCCTGACAGACAATAAAATAGATTCAAAATATTATAGACTTACATTGAAGGAAGGACCTACGGAGCCTTTGAGTAAAACCTAAAAAAAGTTCATTTTAAAAATAAAACCACTCTGTGAGAAGATGAGATATAAAGTCATATTGGGAGAAAAAGACACAATAGTGAGATACAAAGTCATATTATTAGACCTCGTATGATGAGAGATTATGAGAAAAGTCATCTTATGAGATGTGTTAATTTTATGAGCTATAAATATTTAAATATATAATGTCATATTTTGAGATATACTGTATAATCATATTGGGAGAACTAGTCACAATAGTGAGATATAAAGTCATATTATAAGTCAATAATTAGATATATTTACATTTACATTTATTAATTTAGCTATAGCAATATGATATTTCAAATATAAATGTCATATTGTGATAGAGTCATATTTTCAGACAAAGTCAATATTTTGATATGTGAAGTCATAGTGGGAGAAATAAAGTCACAATATTGAGATATAAAGTAATTTTACAAGATATAAAGTCAAATGTCAGATGAAAAGTCAATTGTGATGTATAAAGTCAATACTGAGATTTTTAAATGTCATTGTGAGATATAAAGTCATATTTTGAGATGTAAAGTCAATATTTAGAAATGTAAAGTCACATTTGGAGAAATAAAGTCACAATGGTGAGATATAAAGTCATGTTATAAGATATAAAGTCATAAATGTCAGATGAAAAGTCATAATTGAGAGATGCGAGATATAAAGTCATATTGGGAGAAATAAAGTCACAATTGAGAGATGCGAGATATAAAGTCATATTGGGAGAAATAAAGTCATAATTGAGAGATGCGAGATATAAAGTCATATTGGGAGAAATAAAGTCACAATTGAGAGATATAAAGACATATTACAAGAAATGAAATCCTATAATGCGATATAAATCTCCATCTGTGAGAAATAAAGTCATATTGTGAGCTATAAAGTCCCAATTATGAGATACTTTAGTAAGTCATAATTGTGAGATATAAAGTCCCAATTACAAGAAATTGGGCAGAAACGGGCTTCCATGTGGATTCGAGTCATATCTGGAGGCCAGAATATCATAGAGACTCGGTGGCAATATGAACATCCTAGCAGCAGAAATGAGTTTTGCACAGTTGTTTTTTGCAGAAAATATAAAAATCTACTTTATTCTAAATTTTCACCATTAGTTGAAATTATTTGCTTATGAACGACAGAACAAATTGCTTTCAGAAGAAAATGACACACTGCATCACCCCCACATAGTTTCATTTCTCAAAGATTTTACCTTTTCTCCCTCTTCTCTTTTTGTACTTGTCTCTTTTTAAATGTATATCGTTCCGGGAGCAACCTGACAGGTTTGTTTTCGGGTGTGTTTATAAAGTAGTTTAGTGTGCCCTATCGCTGCTCTGTATTATGTGTGTGTGTGAGGCAGAGACGGAGAGGTGTTTTAGAGCTGAGATAGCACTGTGACAGATGTTTGCCTCTTTTTTCAATGACACATTGGGTTATGTTCTACCTCTCTTCCACCTGCTCTGCTGAAACGTCTCTCAGTTTGAACGAGTCAGCATATGTCGGGCCACAGAACCTACAGAATGTGTTTTAAAGGGTAAAAGACCATCAAAACACCCTTGTTGATAAGAACTTCTCCCTGATAAACTGTATTTTTTGTTTCTTTGGCGCAAAAAGTTTGCTAAACTCAGTCCAGAGAACCTGTAAAAGAGGATTGTGATTAACAGTCATGTAATGATCCTAAAGATCATTAGGAGAAAGAATTGAGACAGCTGTTGATAGAGTAAGAATATAGAGGAATAAAATGAATGTGGATAGCAACTCTTTAATGAAAAATGCTTGTAATAAGATTTGGTCTCTTGGCAATTGGTCTCTGAGCACATTTTGAGACACTGTTGAGATTTCTTCAGAAGCTCTGGAGACTGATTTGAGATTATTGGGGCATTTTTTCTCTTGGTAATTCTGAGCGCATTTTGAGACACTGTTGAGATTCCTTCTAAAGATCTGGAGACTAATTTGAGATTATTGGGGCCTTTGTTCTCTTGGTAATTCTGAGCGCATTTTGAGACACTGTTGAGATTTCTTCTGAAGTTCTAGAGGAGACAAATTTGAGATTATTGGGACCTTTTTCTTTTTGGTCTCTTGGCAAATCTGAGCGTATTTTGAAACACTATTGAAATTTGTTCTGAAGTTCTAGAGGAGACAAATTTGAGATTATTGGGCCTCTTTCTTTTCGGTCTCCTAGCAAATCTGAGCGTATTTTGAGACACTATTGAGATTTCTTCTGAAGCCCTAGTCTAGAGGAGACAAATTAGAGATTATTGGGACCTTTTTCTTTTTTGGTCTCTCGGCAAATCTGAGTGTATTTTGAAACACTTTTGAAATTTGTTCTGAAGCTCTAGAGGAGACAAATTTTGAGATTATTGAGCCTTTTTCTCTTTGGTCTCTTGGCAAATTCTGAGCACATTTTGAGACACTGTTGAGATTTCTTCTGAAGCTCTGGAGACTAATTTGAGATTATTGGGGCCTTTTTTCTCTTTGGTCTCTTGGCAAATCTGAGCGCATATTGAGACTATTAAAATTTGCTCTGAAAGGTCTAGAGGAGACAAATGTGAGATTATTGGGCCTTTTTGTTTTTGGTCTCCTGGAAAATCTGAGCTCATTTTGAGACACTGTTGAGATTTCTTCTGAAGCTCTGGAGACTGATTTAAGATTATTGGGGCCTTTGTTCTCTTGGTAATTCTGAGCGCATTTTGAGACACTATTGAGATTTCTTCTGAAGTTCTAGAGGAGACAAATTTGAGATTATTGGGCCTCTTTCTTTTTGGTCTCTTGGCAAATCTGAGCGTATTTTGAGACACTATTGAGATCTCTTCTGAAGCCCTAGTCTAGAGGAGACAAATTTGAGATTATTGGGACCTTTTTCTCTTTGGTCTCTTGGCAAATCTGAGCACATTTTGAGACACTATTGAGATTTCTTCTGAAGCTCTGGAGACTAATTTGAGATTATTGGGGCCTTTTTTCTCTCTGGTCTCTTGGCAAATCTGAGCGCATATTGAGACTATTAAAATTTGCTCTGAAAGGTCTAGAGGAGACAAATGTGAGATTATTGGGCCTTTTTGTTTTTGGTCTCCTGGAAAATCTGAGCTCATTTTGAGACACTGTTGAGATTTCTTCTAAAGATCTGGAGACAAATTTGAGATCATTGGGCCTCTTTATTTTCGGTCTCTTGGCAAATCTGAGCGTATTTTGAAACACTATTGAGATTTCTTCTGAAGCCCTAGTCTAGAGGAGACAATTTTGAGATTATTGAGCCTTTTTCTCATTGGTCTCTTGGCAAATCTGAGCGCATATTGAGACTATTAAGATTTGCTCTGAAAGGTCTAGAGGAGACAAATTTCAGATTATTGGGCCTCTTTCTTTTTCGGTCTCTTGGCAAATCTGAGCATATTTTGAAACACTATTGAGATTTCTTCTGAAGCCCTAGTCTAGAGGAGACAAATTTTGCGATTATGGGGGCCTTTTTCTCAACGCAAAAACAGTTATAAATAGTTGTATATTCGAAATAAATAACACCATAAAATATTGATATATTCCAAATAAATTAATAACACTGCAAATTAGTTGCCAATATATAATTACCACTGTAAAATAGTGGTATCTTTTAAATACAGTAAATAAATAACACTGTAAAATAGTTTTATGATTTAATTCCAACACCTATGAAACCTTGACTCCCTCTGGAGAAGGAATGATGACCATTTTCATTTTGGTTGAACTATTCCTTTAGACAAATGCATTTAGATACGAACATCATACATTTATCCATAATCCTTTACATCCATCACACCTACTGATGCCGTATGATTCAGTCTTGTCAACATTTACTCACTTAACTTTGAACACTTGCGCAATTTAGCACTAAATCAAGCCTTGCTGATCTACGCCTGTCACGGACAGGTGACACTTTGATTAATGAATGATATGCCCTTCACCTTAAAACATTGAAGGGAACATAGAAAGTTAGAAAAAAAAGGGAATGGGAAAGAATGCCAGAGGTGTGCATTTATAAATGATGGCGGTGGGAAGCCATTAGTTGGATTTGATCTGAGCTGAGAGGCAAAGGTTTTAGGCAGGAGACAGAAAACCAGAGAGATGATCGATCTGACGAGAGGGGTCGTACATCAGGAGGAGAGAGTGTTTCTGCAGGTTTGAATGATGATGCGAGATAGTTACGACTGAGTTCCACTCCGCACTTGGACTCATTTTAATGAAATTACTGGTTGAAGGCCCAGCTTTAAATTAAAAGCTGATATGCGGCTGCCATCACTTCTGCTCTGGTTAAATCCCATCTATATGCGGCGAGTGGGAGTTTGATGCTTCGTAACACTTCACCTCCGCCCTCTCAGATGGGCGTTGAGTGTTACAGTGTGCTATTTTTTATCCCAATCCATTTTTCAAACTCTATTACACAGCAGGAGTCACTACTTTTTAATTTTAGCAAGCGCTCAATGCAATTCGTAAGGCGAATTCAATTCTTTATCTGACAAATAAATGGATTATCATGAGTTTTTTATGATTAGAACTGTGGCTAGTTGCACATGGTTTATTGCTATGTGACCATGCTAGCACTGACTCTAGCTATGCTAGCATATACTAATATGTTTACACTGTTTTATAGCCAGACTGACATGTTTTTACACCAGATTTGCTTAAATTTTTTTTTTTTATGTTGCTATAGCCGCATGCTAACAGCATGGCATTGCGTAGGCTGTGTACGATGTAGAAAAGGGGCACAAACAGTGCAACTTAAAGTATTTGATTAAAATCAGCTATTTGAAGTACGACTGTGGGTCTAGTCACAACATGACAGAAAAACAAACTAAAAGCCTGTTTTGTTGCTTTAATTCGCTAGGCTAGGACATGGCGTTATATGTATTGAAGCTTGAAAATAACAAACAAAACATCATACTTAGAAAGCTAGATGAAATTACTGCTAGTTTTACATATGAACACATTCCGAACAGATATACATTAGCATACATGCAAATGCTAAACTGTCATTATTACCCAGCAGTCACTTACCCCCCATTACCCACCTTGCTGCAAACATCACTATTTTTCACTCATTCCAGTAACATTATGATAAGTAAGCTGCATGACCCTAATGCAATTTTTATGTAAACAGAAAACCTTTTTCTAGCTGTAGCGTTAGAGATGCTATTAGCAGCATTGCATTAGCAACAAAATAAACACGTTCTAGAAAATGTGTTGAGCTCTTTTGTGGTTCTGCGTAAACTACATAATTGGGAATAATGTAATGTTTCAGGAGGGGAGAAGATTATAAGCAGCTTATGTTTTTAGATAAGATTTTTGATCGAAATAAAAATCCATACTACATAATAAAGAGCTTAGCGCCATGTTTCCTACAGAGGATCCTAAAAGTGACCCTCCATCTTATACAAATGAATAAACCATACTATTCAATCAGTGTTATTTAGCCTTATTGCGTAATCAATAAAATAATTACGTTGAAAGAGTCACGAAAAATAAATTCAGAAACATTCAAATCTGAATTAACCGAATGTCACGTGAAGTAGACAAGAGACGTAGATTCAAATGCAGAGTGATTTATTCGGATGCCAAACTGGAAAGGTACAAACTCCAACCCTAGGCATAAATGAGAAGCTACAAACTGGAACACGTAACAATACAACGAATCGGCACAAGACTACAAACACAAGGAGACTAAATAGGGGAACAAACAAAGGAGGGTAACGAGATACACAGGTGGGACAAATTAACCAATAATCAGATAACAAGATGGGCGGGGTTGACAATTACAACGAGAGCACATGGCACAAGAAACAAGACACTCATGTGCTCACACAGGACCAGACTGAACATAAACACATGACAAACCGGGCGTGTCACAGCCCTGTCACAAACCCATAGGAAAATCCAGACCGAGGTGACAGAACTGTGACACTACCCCCCCTCAAAGGGACGCCACCTGGCGTTCCCAAGGAGGCACACCAAAACCCAGACAAAACACACCACGAGCAAGACCACAAAAAACAAAACAAACAATTCAGGACACCAATACACAAAGGGGATAGAGGTAAAGGAACCAGGGAGGGACGGGAGGGCCTAGATTCCAGACTACGGACCAAGACAACACAGATCTTGCAGGGCACCAGGATGAGAGAGACAGTTCATCTGGCGGCCAGGGTGGAGACGACAGTCCATCTGGCGGCCAGGGCGGAGACGACAGTCCATCTGGCAGCCACGGCGGAGACGAACCCTCGGGAGGCCACGGCGGAGACGAACCCTCGGGAGGCCACGGCGGAGACCACCCCCTGGGCGGCCACGGTGGAGACGACATTCCATCGGGCGGCCAGGGTGGAGACTCTCCCTCGGGCGACCAGGGTGGAACAGACAGTCCATCGGGTGGCCATGGCGGAGACGAACCCTCGGGAGGCCAGGGAGGAGACGACCCTTCAAGCGGCCATGGCACAGGAACCGACACCGGCTCAGGAACTGGCACCGACACCACCGGCTCAGGAACTGGCACCGACACCACCGGCTCGGGCTCAGGAACAGACACCACCGGCTCGGGCTCAGGAACAGACACCACCGGCTCGGGCTCAGGAACAGACACCACCGGATCGGGCTCAGGAACAGACACCACCGGATCGGGCTCAGGAACAGACACCACCGGATCGGGCTCAGGAACAGACACCACCGGATCGGGCTCAGGAACAGACACCACCGGATCGGGCTCAGGAACAGACACCACCGGATCGGGCTCAGGAACAGACACCACCGGATCGGGCTCAGGAACAGACACCACCGGATCGGGCTCAGGAACAGACACCACCGGATCGGGCTCAGGAACAGACACCACCGGATCGGGCTCAGGAACAGACACCCCCAGCTCAGGAACTGGCACCGACACCACCGGCTCAGGCTCAGGAACAGACACCACCGGATCGGGCTCAGGAACAGACACCACCGGATCGGGCTCAGGAACAGACACCACCGGATCGGGCTCAGGAACAGACACCACCGGATCGGGCTCAGGAACAGACACCACCGGATCGGGCTCAGGAACAGACACCACCGGATCGGGCTCAGGAACAGACACCACCGGATCGGGCTCAGGAACAGACACCACCGGATCGGGCTCAGGAACAGACACCCCCAGCTCAGGAACTGGCACCGACACCACCGGCTCAGGCTCAGGAACAGACACCACCGGCTCGGGCTCAGGAACAGACACCACCGGCTCGGGCTCAGGAACAGACACCACCGGCTCGGGCTCAGGAACAGACACCACCGGATCGGGCTCAGGAACAGACACCACCGGATCGGGCTCAGGAACTGGCACCACCGGCTCGGGCACTGGAACTGGCACCACCGGCTCGGGCACTGGAACTGGCACCACCGGCTCCGATTCAGGAACGGACACTGTGGGCCCGAAAGGCATCTCCAGGATTCTGGCCAGACGCTCTAAGTAATCTGACAATGTCCCAGAGGCCACCAGAATGGGCCTCAGGAGTTCATGCTCAGCAGGACTGACGTGGAGTTCAGGCTTGGGTGGACTGACGTGAAAAGACGACTCGTTGGGACTAACGTGCACCATCTCTGTCTGGGCAGACGTGACGTGAGCCGTCTCTGTCTGGGCAGACGTGACGTGAACCGTCTCTGGCTGGGCAGACGTGACGTGAACCGTCTCTGGCTGGGCAGACGTGACGTGAACCGTCTCTGGCTGGGCAGACGTGACGTGAACCGTCTCTGGCTGGGCAGACGTGACGTGAACCGTCTCTGGCTGGGCAGACGTGACGTGAACCGTCTCTGGCTGGGCAGACGTGACGTGAACCGTCTCTGGCTGGGCAGACGTGACGTGAACCGTCTCTGGCTGGGCAGACGTGACGTGAACCGTCTCTGGCTGGGCAGACGTGACGTGAACAGTCTCTGAATGAACCGGCGCCGACCTTCTCCTCCTCCGTCCCTTCGGACGGTTGCATGCAGACTCCGAAACCATCGATGAAGTCACTACGCTGAATGGAACCAGTGGCGAAGACCTTATACTGGACGAGATCAGTGGTGAGGGATCTGTGCTGGACGGTCCCCGTGGTGATGTCCTTCTAATGGGCGAACCCGACGGTAGATGAACCTCTGGGTCGAGGAGAGACCGATGTGAAGAGTGATGCTGGAACTCTCCTCTATCACCTCCTCTCCTACTGCCTCCGCGGGTCCCAGAAAATCTGGCCAATCGGGTTCCCTCAAACCGCTGAAAATCAGCAGGGGTCTTAACACCATTAACAGTCATAGTACAGATCTCACCGCCTCCCGACCGAGGGCCGACTGCCCTGATCTCCTCATTCCTCTGAGCACACATGGAAAAATACTTAAATAAGGAGATCCCATTCTCCCTCTCCACGGGACAAAGTTCGCTCCGCTGAATCCACATGATGGCCGATTCGTTCTGTCACGTGAAGTAGACAAGAGACGTAGATTCAAATGCAGAGTGATTTATTCGGATGCCAAACTGGAAAGGTACAAACTCCAACCCTAGGCATAAATGAGAAGCTACAAACTGGAACACGTAACAATACAACGAATCGGCACAAGACTACAAACACAAGGAGACTAAATAGGGGAACAAACAAAGGAGGGTAACGAGATACACAGGTGGGACAAATTAACCAATAATCAGATAACAAGATGGGCGGGGTTGACAATTACAACGAGAGCACATGGCACAAGAAACAACAAGACACTCATGTGCTCACACAGGACCAGACTGAACATAAACACATGACAAACCGGGCGTGTCACAGCCCTGTCACAAACCCATAGGAAAATCCAGACCGAGGTGACAGAACTGTGACACCGAATCCCTATTGTCTGCTAATTGTGAACGAATCTAAAAGCAAAGGAATTAATGAAAGATATGTATCTCAAGGGAAGTTCATAATAATAATATAATAATAATAAGAGCAAGACTGTGCTTTAAATTGCAAATAAATTCGCAATAGACAAGTACAAATGCCAATCTGTGTGTATGGAATGAAAATCGACCCTATTTAAGTTTATAATCAAAATATAACAACTTGCTCCACCCCTAAAACAATATTTTTTTCTGATGACATCATCGAGGCCTCTTATTTTCAACCCCTCCCCTCAATCTGCCTGTCATATAGACTCTTCACCATCTTACTGTTTTTTTACTTTTTTTTTTTTTTTTTACTTTTTTTCTCTCCAACTGAAGTGCCTTCTGTTCCCGAGTCTCTACCTAAATAATCATGCTGATGATGCAAACGAACCATGGTTAATAGTCAAACACTAAAAAGTGAAGGTGACCTGCAAGGACTAAATATGAGGGGGTGGAATTGAATTCTGGTTTGAACCAAGCAATTGAACCCTGGCACTGGAGACCACCTGCAAACAAGCGAACTGTGGGAGTCTATATGTTCCCACCTACTCGTCTACTCATTACAGACTTGAATTATCAAAGTACAGTTCCCACTTCAACAGCCATACGCCCACTAAAAGAGCTGTGCTGATAGATAAAAGAGAGAGAAAAAGGACAATGAGCAAAACTAAACATATTAAAATATTCATTTTGGCTGTTGGAAAGAGACGGGAAGTTAAAATGGTGACATGAATCACGCCTTATCTTCCTGCACAACAGGGTGAAAAGGGAAATAAAAAGAGACCTCAATTTTTCTCCCCGTTAGTTGATACACTCAACCTTTTGTCCTACAACTTGTTAGATGGTTGCTTTTGACACCGTATCCCTTCCTGTCTGTCTTTCTGCATTAGGGACTCAGAATTACCTCGCTACATTCACCTGGACTTTATTTTCCCTGACACTCGGATACCTGATCCAGTCCTGAAAGTGCTGCCTGCATCGGATGCTGAATTCTTCTCCAAAAAGCTTTTAACCGATCTTGATTCTTTTTTTTTTCTTTCAACATCAGCGTCTGAAGCTTTGTTGCATCGGTATCAAGAAACTCGAATACGACTGTCGTCCCAGGTTCAACTCCAAGAGATCATATTCAATGGGATAGTAGTAGATTCTAGATCAGCACTTTTATTTCAAGAAAACCAATACGTAAAGAGAAACGACATTACAGCGCAATTTGGCATGGGATTACATTTGTATAATGTTACGCGCTGACCGAGCGGCAAATCATTTTCAAAGTTTTTGTGGTCGTTGCGCAGATCAGTGTCGTCAAACATTTTGTCAAAATATATTTTTGACCGTTTCTAATTTGGTTAATAATAAATATTTCGCTGTGGCAAGCAGGGCGGGGCAGAGAGCCGTGGGAACGGAGCGAGTTTCAAGGAGGAGCTGCAGCTTTACTTTCGTTTTGTTGTTTGTTAAAGGGATAGTTCACTTTGAAATTAATTTTTGGTATGTTTTAGCTTACCTCAAGGGCATCCAAGATGTAGGTGTCTTTTTTTCCGCAGTATTTTAAATTTTGATATTTTTAGGTCAAACCGTTCTTGTCTGTCAGTCATTTAATGCAGGTCTATGGACACTGTCTCAAAGAGCATGCACAGAGTCCAAATTAAAACAATTCCCCATCGTCCAAATTAAACAATTGTCCATCGTAAGTACACATTGATGGCCTAAGACACGAAACGAGCGGTTTGTGTGAGAAAACGAAAAGTATTTATATCGTTTTTACCTCTTTTACACAGCCACGTCCAAGTGATCTGAGGGCGCTCGCGCATCCTGGTGTGTGACGTGTACGCAGACTGGTGCATAGATATATATATGTAGATCGCCCTCAGATCACTTGGACGTGGCTGTGTATAAGAGCTAAAAACGATAAATACTGTTCGTTTTCTCACACAAACCGCTCGTTTCGTGTCTTAGTCTATCAGTGTGTACTTACGATGGGGAATTGTTTCATTTGGACGATGGGGAATTGTTTTAATTTGGACTCTATGCATGCTCTTTGAGACAGTGACCATAGACCTGCATTATATGACTGACAGACAAAAACGGTTTGACCTAAAAATATCAAAATTGAAACTACTGCGGAAAAAAAGACACCTACATCTTGGATGCCCTTGAGGTAAGCTAAAACATACCAAAATTTAATTTCAAAGTGAACTATCCCTTTAATTTTACAGTATGATTAGTTTGTTGAACATTCGCCGGTTCCCGCCTCCTCCTTCCCTGAGCTTAAAACATGGTTGCATTTGTTTTCAGTGACGACAATAATAAACATAATTCTCAAAATTTGACACATCGCGACAAGGTGTATGTTTGGACTCTCTTTATGTAGCCTGTTTTATGAAAAGTTTAGCCAGAAAAACACATATATAGCAGTATTTTTTGTTATGATTGGCTGATTTATTCGCAATGTGCAATATTTCGCTTTCAATGACAACTACAAAAATCAAAACTTGACGTGACTATCGTGACTAGTTAGGACAAGGTGGATAGGTCCTTTTTTTAACTTAATTCAGCTCAAAATGGCATTATTTAAACAAATGTTGAGGAATTCATAAAAAATGACATCATAATTGGGTACGCCGTGATAAAATGTCAATTGCTAACTTATCGTAAATGTTTATTTGAGTTTTTGTCCTGCTATTCTTTAATATTGAGAACGATTTTTATAACTATATCTTTATCTTTATAGTTTTCATCCTTGGTGTGAACGGGCGTTTAGTCTACTTCTGCCATGTCATGCCTGTAGCCCCTCCCACAGTGAAATCTCATTGGTCCAAAAGACCATATAGCTGTAATTTAAACATCAAAATGTTCTGATTGGTTGTGATTTTTGTCACTTTACATCATTTCACGTTTACCAGGGACAGATCAATTATTTTAGGAATAGTTCACCCAAAAACGAAAACTTTTACAATTTTCTCACCCTCATATAATTCCAAACCTGTATGACTTACAGTATTTACATATTTACAGTTCATCCGTAGAGCAAAAAAAAAAAAAAAAAAAAAAAAATTATTTTGAACATTCACTCCAATACAGTTGACCAGCGTCTATTGAGCTACAAAAAAAAAAAAAGCAGGATAAAAGTTAGGACAAAATGTAACTATAACTCACCCAGTGCAAAATAAACCCCATGTTTATCTTTATATAGTTCCACAGCAACCATTTCTAACACTTGACACTTGCTTAATGAACGCAAACCCACAAGAACAAAACCCATTGTTTGTTCCTGTCAAGGCCGAGACAGATTCTCAATGCATGTCAAGATCTTTTCTAACATAACCATTACTAATAAACATTGTGGTTAGAAGAAAGCAAGACACAGAAATGTACCACAGAAAGCTACAAAAATGTCTCTGTTTTTTATTATTAAATATACATTTATTTACAATACACTTGTATAATTCTACCCATATAAAACAAGCCTAAAATAAGTCATAAGTGTATATTATAGTCCATAACATAGTCAGTGATTTGTCATGTTAATAAAAGATTTGGACACACTTTATATTAGGTGCCCTTAACAACTATGTGCTTACATAGGAAAATAAGTGCAATGCACTTATTGTGTTCATATTGTATTGCAAAACCCTTTTACTGCTAATAAAGTGGGAGACTGTTCAGGTTAGGAACAAGTAGGTTCAACAGTGTAAATATAGATGTAATTACAGAAATTAATTACAGCTGTAATTACATGCAGGTATTTTTTAAAACATGCATGTACACAATAAGTGCAAATGATTCATTTAAATGTAAGTACATACTTAAAGACAACTAATATAAAGGGCACCAAAGATTTAAATGCACTTAGTTTAGGCAACTGACTGCAGTTTTTTTTTTTCTTCTTTTCTTTTTCTTAGAATCCTAGCAGACCTGTGACATTCAGCAGAATGTCATGCAACCAAGACTGTTCGGATAACAACATAAGATTTTTCCTGTGAAAGGTGTTATTTGTTAGTGCTTTCTGGTGTACCGGACGCTCTGCGCTTGTTATGGAGGACGAGAGCCGTGTGCATTACGTGACAGCAGCTTGGTGAATTCAGCGAATTTCAGCAAACATCTACAAAACAGCATAACACAACTGCCACGGCTACAAACACAATACTCTGGGTCCTTCAAAAACAGCTACTACTTCATATTCCTGCATTCGGTGGAAATTCACAAAGGCTAAGATATACTAACAGGTCACACCTTTTGGAAATCATCGGAGAAGGAACGAGTTGATAAACCATATCAATAGTAGCTCATGAATATTAGCTAGGCGACAACGTTCACCCAATAGTACTAAATGATTTGATGAAAAGCAGGTAAATGGGCTAGATGTTCTAGAGATTGTTTTTTTTCTCTCAAAATTTTATTTTAATTTAGTCAATATTTTAATCAGCCTACTTAGGTGATGTTCATGTGCAATCAGTGTTGCTCTTGTTAACTAAAACTGTTAAAATGTTTTCGATAATCGAAATAAGGCTGAAACAAATACAACATACATTTTAGATAAAAAACAAAAAAATATTTCTATGGCAACTGAAATAAAATAAGTTCAATGTAAAAAATGATATGATCAGTAAGTTATGACAACATATGTTTTTACATTGCTTTAAGTTTAACAGTTTTCAACTTTTTTTTTTGTATAAGAAGGCTATACAAGATTCAGCTCATTTTTTAAGTCATTTTGATGTAATTTAAGTTGAAATTACTTACATATCCAAGTACATTGTACTTACAAAATTAAAGGCAGCAACTTTTTTTTTACAGTTTTAAACTGATTAAAACTGAAAAATATAAATATAAACAAATTACAATTACTAAAACAAATGAAAATGGAAAATATACTAATAAAAGTAAATTAATAAATACTATAATATGATAAATACTAAAATGACCCAATATGCAAAAGGACTTACTTTAACCAAATTTTCTATAATTTTTGGGGGATTTTTTTTTTTTTTCAATTTCAAGCCAAAACAAGCTATTAAAATACAACAATTATTTCCCAAAAAGTCCCCTGCATTTTTAATGTTTGCTACGCCTCTGGATGTACTGCGACCATTAAAAAAAGTTCCCATTTTTGTACTTCTAATGATGTGCAGCTTAATCTAAAAATCCTACATCACATCTTAAACTTCCTTCGAGCTGCTAAAATTGCTCGGGAAGCCGTCCCGCTTCGCGTTCCCCGTTTCGGAGGCATAAATATCTGAGATTGAGGATTCATTACCTCCGTGAGACGCACTGAAATCTAATGAGATGAACGGGCCAATCGTGGTACGACATTCCGGCTGGTGTTTATCCACGCCGAGATGGATTTAGCTGTAAATCGGACTCAGTTCTGAGCCCAGGGCTGTTTGAGAGAGGATCCATCAAATCTGTTCCATCGCGGGAGTGACATTTACATAGATCACGGCTAGATAAATATCTAGCATTACTGATTCTTTGTCCTGACGCCACTGAAAATGACAAATGAGGGGGTTGGGTGGGGCGATGATTAGATACCGCCTCGAAGCTTCGATCTGCTGCATTGTGGGTATTATCAGAGGAATCTGCACATCTTGACCCTTTCCTATACTATCCTGTTCAGAACATTTGTTTTTTATCATGTTGAGTCCGGGAACCAATTATATTTAGATTATATCTCAGAGCGGCGAGGAAGAAATCTTAATATGATCTAAGTCATATTTGAGGCTCATACGGGAAAGACCTGGCAACCTTTAAAAGGATGTGAATGATATTTTGACTCCATTACTCGGTTCCTCTGGAATATAATGCAATAGAATTAGGTCCCACCAGTGCAGAATGAATTCTCATATTCCCAGTCTAAGAGTTTATTGTGGACTGGTGTGATGCACTTCAGTGTGAAAACTTCTCTTCAGTGGATTCACAGGGAACATTTTGTTCCCAGAAAAGACATCGTGGTCACTTTTTAACAGCATATGAGAATTTACACAGGTAAACATGAAAGAAAATGTACCTTCTCAGTTGTTTGAGACATTGAGGCCTTATTTCAAGTTCTTCAGGCTTGGCAGAGAGTTTACAATGCAAACACGTTGCTGAGACCCAATTAACGTGATTTATGCAAGTAGAACATCATTTCAACAACTTTTTTTTTTTGGTTCTGGAACAACCTTATAGGGCGCATCAGACATGCATTTCCAACAGGGAAATCTGTAAAAGCATGTGATAGAGTGATAACACCAGAAACAGATGCACCGTACGAATGAGTCTTAAACTATAAAGACAACATAAAATCTAAACTGACCCTATAACTTTCCTTAAAGACCCTATGAAATCAAAATTGGAGTTCTGTGGCTTGTAAGATCACGCCTATTAGCTTTGAGGCTGTTTATTTGCTAGCACACCTTTAAAAATTTACTAAATAAATGCTTAGCACCTTTACGCATTTCACATTTACGGTCTTCATCTACGATATAAACAGACCAAGACTGATCTTGGACTACACAGATTTGAGTCCAATAAAATCCATTAGATTGAGAATTTCCCTCCGCCAGATTCCAACTACAATTGATTAGCAAAATCAGTTGAAAATCACGATTTAGCCATGAAATAGTCGAAAGCCTTTGATACATCAATTTCCTGTTTCAACAGGAAATAATCACTACAGGAAAGAAAACTGCGTAAAAAAAATTTCACGGGGTCTTTAAGGACTAGTCTAAATGGAAATTGACACTATAGGCTTTTTTTTTTAACAAATGTGACTGGTTTTATTGTGCAAATATCAATGTTTTTAACTTATTCCACTTAACTTTTCTGCTGATTTAACTAAGACCGTGTGTGGCAGGAAAAATAATATTGACCAATTTTTAAGCCTATTTTTCACAATCCAATCAAATCTTGTTGAATTAAACAAAACACAACATCCCACTCACATTATTTATCACATAACCATAATGAAATGGTTCTTGGTCTTTTTGAATTTCGAATGAATCATTGCTTCAAATTACTCCAAATACAAAAAAAAGAAAAAAGAAATAACTTGCTCCGCCTCCTTTTTAGATGACATCAGCAATCCAGCCCCTCCAACCACCCGTAATACCCACTTTTCACGAGGATACGAGCATGGATACAAACAAGTCATTATTTCCTGCTCTTTCACTCTGAGATTCGTCACATGACTGTTAGGTTAAACGCATCGTGAATGCCATTTCAATTAGTCCTTAGGAAAGGAAACGAGAGTGAATGTAGAAACAGAGCAAAGGAAGGAGGAAGTGAAAGAGCCCCACTGGTAACATCACCCACTTTATTTGCATCACTACATTGTGCTCGCCCGTGGCTGAACAAGACCATTCGTGCCGGATTAGTACAGCACCAGAGCCGTTTGATTGGTCACAGTCCACAGAATGGAGACCGTCGAGTGTTTGTTTTTCTGCCAGAGTGATTCGCATGTGTGCGCACACAAACGATTCTGTAATCTCTTTGTTGTCTGGTTAAATAATTAGCCCTGAAAGCAAAAGAGTCGCTTCAAACGTTTGATTCTCCATTCTCTGCGAAGGGCTGAAGGCCATGTTTGGGAACGGCTTCAGAGCTTTGAAGCCACCTGATCTTCTAACTCTTGGGAACATTTTGTCTAAAACTGCAGCAAAGAACCACCGATTTGAACCAGGTCTGTTAAAATCCGCCACGCTGCTTGCGCACCACTACAATTCAACATATCAGTGTTGTGAACTTTCTGTTCCCTGAATCCTGGATGCTAAAGGACAGTGGTTGGGAGGGTGAAGGGCACTGGCTGTGTCCAAGAGGCTCAGCTGACTTCCTGTCCCCAATCCCTGTCCACTGAGTTGGCGCACAACACAGGGTCACAGCGACTCAGCGGGGGTCACGAGTTTCATATGCCACAGGTCAGATGAAGTACTCTTTCCTGCTGTCTCTCATGGCACTGTGTAGGTCCAACTCGGCCCGGTATCGGAGTTCTGGCCTGGGCTGGTGGTCCTTCTCCTTGACGGTGGCCATCTGCCGGGTACGTTCGTGTCGATGGCGGTACAGGAAACGGGTCATCACGGCCACGGCGCAGAGGGTAATGAGCACTACTGCTGCTATTAAACCTACGAGAGACAGAATAAATAAGTGGCGGTTGTGCCGATGCAATCGCAGAAAGTTAACTTTTTCCGTTAGTCCGAAATTCCATGGGCAAAATCCAGTCATTACAAAAGGAATGCATGATTCAGGGTTTTGCGTGATTTTGCCTGCGTTCAAGTTCTGCGCTTTGGACAATGGACCTTTTTGCACGCAAAAGTTTCCTGATGAGACTACACCTTTTGTGATAACTTCTGCACCTCCAAGATACCTTACCGAAAGTTGACATGATATAATTCGGTGTATATTCGTAAAAGGTTTGATTTCATAGCAAATTTGCTTTTGAAAAAATGAAGCGGGAAAGTAGCACATACCTCCAATTACCGCAGAATCATTTTGGGTAGTGTTCGGAAGTTTCTTCCCTCTACTTCCTGTATCTGCGTGCTCTGTGAATAAAATGAATAAATGATATGGAAATTACATTAAATTGTACCCAATTCGAACGTTGACTTTATACCAACCTGACAATGTTGGCTGGTTTTTTGGTTTGACTGATTGGTGTTTTAACGTCATGCCAGCTTCCTTGGCTATTTTCATGGCGAGTAACAAGTTGAAATATAATAATAGAGCCATTATATGGAAGCTTGTTTCGGCCATTGAATAAAAAAATAAAAAAAGATAATTGCGACTTTTTTTTTCCACAATTGCAAGTTTATATCTCGCAATTCTGACATTTTCTTACAATTGCGAGTTTATATCTCACAATTCTGACTGTATAACTAACAATTGCAAGATCATATCCCGCAATTCTGATTTATCACAATTGTGAGTTTATCCCACAATTCAGCTCACAATTCTGACATTTTCTTACAATTTGCGAGTTTATATCTCACAACGCCATGCTATCTAAGCTCGCAATTGCGAGAAAAAAAGTCAGAATTCGGAAATAAAAAGTATTCAGTAGCGGAAACAAGCTTCCATACCTAAATCAGGTTTTTGAAGTTTGCTTTGGATAAACATTCTAAAATGTAATTTAGGGTTGACTGTAAAAATGTATTCAAAAGTGTTTGCTGAGTAATATAATTTTCTAAGAGAACATAACTATGCATCAATTAAATAAAATCTCCTTAAAATATACTGGACTCTGAGGAGCACAGCAATGGATCTTTATTTGATATTCAATTTCATTTAACTTGTGTGTGATTCTGGAATGTCCTATTCAACTGTTTACATATGATCTGGTACCACGATTATTGTAAATAAAGATGTGACTTTCAACTCACAGTAGGGTTAATTTCTTACAATTTGTTGTCCGTACCCTGATCCCATTCATTTGTTGAAAACGTAAGATACTAATGGTAGCTTTACCAACCTGACAAAGACCTGGATGAAGACTTATCCGCCAGCTCTCCGCAATTTGACTCTACCAGGTTACCAAGAACGCTAACCAACGAGCTGGCTCGATTCAATATGGCCGCCTTGAGGGGAGCCAAATGGTTGAACTGAACTGAAGACAGACAACCAATGAAACCTTTCGATCCTGCCTGAAGAACCTCCTCGTCTACACCAGCTCGACCTGAGAACGATAATGAGACGGTACCTCAACTGTGATTGGTGGACAGGAGGTTCTTTGATATTTGTCCCAACAACTAGCAAAAATAGTGCTAAGCGAAAGATTCTTGCCCATCAAACAAACTCAAGTTGGCTTGGTGTGGTAAATTAGTCAGTTAAGCAATAGCCCCACACCCACAGCTTTAATCTTGGAGTTTAATTAAGCCGCCTACCTGTGACTTTCCCCAATGTCAAAGACCTTATCGTGATCAACTCTTTGTCCGTGGACAGGCTGTATTTCAGATTGGTATCTTTATCAATCTAAGAAGGAGAAGGATACAGAGAGAAAACCAGAGAAAAAGAGAAAGTGGTGCGTGACATTCATAAGATTTCACAAATACTTAGATATTTTATTGGTGTGAGAGAAAAGATGTTGTGTGTTAATCCGTAACACTGTGTGATGAATACTGATAACACCCTTGAATTTAAGCACTGCTCATAAATGCTGTGCTACCAGGGTGGATACAAAACTTCAATGTATCATCAGCCAACTCAGACTAAAAACAAATCTGATCTAAATCAATTGAGAGGAATGCGATTAATGATGTTACAACTCTCCCAAAGCAATATCGGTACTCAGTCTTGAAAAACGAGTGGAACAATGTCATTGTAAACTTTGTAAAACCATTCTAATGAAAAATCAAACTTTTGTTATTTATTTTGGAAAACTATTCAAGCGTAAATCGAATATGTATTTTCTAAAAAAACATTTTTATGTAAATTGTTGCACAATGCAAAACACCTTAATTCAAGTTGTTACCAATTTTACATAAATTTGACCTAGACATAAAAATGTTGGTGCAAAATGTTACTAAATACTTTACGCAGAGTTGCAAAACATGAATTGCACGGAATTGTTTGTAAAACCATTCATATGTAATTTGTCGCACATATTTAAGTTAAATCTTTGTGCAATTTTTTTTATAAAACTTACGTAAATTGTTGCATGACTGCAACCTACTGTGCATCTTTAATTAAATTTCTGTGTAAATTGTTCAGAAAACTTTTTAGTAAATTGTTGCATGAAGGCGACCCGCATCTTTAATTGAATTTGTGCAATTTGTTGGTAAAACCATACTTGCGTAAATTGTTGCATGACTGCGACGCATACTTTTCAATTGAATTTGTGTGAAAAATTTTCGTAAAACCATTTTTATCTGCAATGTCTTGGTTTTGTTTTGGCACTTTTCATGAATGAGGACCAATGATTTAATAATATATTGTTGACATAACTGCAAATATTTATTATACAAGTTAGTTGGTTCCACAAAACGTATACTATGGTGCCAATTTCTTATGAAATTTATTTTGTTGTTTGAAATATAGGCATCACTCACCTGGACGTACATGTCCCTTCCCTCTCTATGGATCTGGACTCTGTGGAGCTCTCCGTTAGCCAAATTAAAAGACGTTGGCGTAAAGATGTCAGGCTCTTTCTCTCTGTTCAACCGATACCAAATCTGCAAACTCCCTGTGGGATGCCAAAGAGACGTGAGAAAGGCAGGCAATTTGAGACATAAGTGAGACGGAATCAAGTCAGCACAACACACTTTGAATGACTCACTGATGAGGGTAATTGCTAGCTTGACCGCTGTTTTGAAATATGAGAAACACAGAAAAAGATGCTCCTCTCCAATCATCACCATCGTTGCAATAATCATCTACCGACAGTTTGAAGGTAATCAAAAAACAGCTTTGATTGGCTGATACAAGGCCGTAACAGGACAAAATAAAATAGAAAAATTTCATATATAATGAAATGAGAAAGCAAAAAGATCTTAAAAAAAAAAAAGTTATATAAATTCCTATATACATTTTACTATACAATATACAAAATACTAAAGGATTATTAGGAACACCATACTAATACTGTGTTTGACCCCCTTTCGCCTTCAGAACTGCCTTAATTCTACGTGGCATTGATTCAACAAGGTGCTGAAAGCATTCTTTAGAAATGTTGGCCCATATTGATAGGATAGCATCTTGCAGTTGATGGAGATTTGTGGGATGCACATCCAGGGCACGAAGCTCCCGTTCCACCACATCCCAAAGATGCTCTATTGGGTTGAGATCTGGTGACTGTGGGGGCCATTTTAGTACAGTGAACTCATTGTCATGTTCAAGAAACCAATTTGAAATGATTCGAGCTTTGTGACATGGTGCATTATCCTGCTGGAAGTAGCCATCAGAGGATGGGTACATGGTGGTCATGAAGGGATGGACATGGTCAGAAACAATGCTCAGGTAGGCAGTGGCATTTAAACTATGCCCAATTGGCACTAAGGGGCCTAAAGTGTGCCAAGAAAACATCCCCCACACCATTACACCACCACCGCCAGCCTGCACAGTGGTAACAAGGCATAATGTATCCATGTTCTCATTCTGTTTACACCAAATTCTGACTCTACCATCTGAATGTCTCAACAGAAATCGAGACTCATCAGACCAGGCAACATTTTTCCAGTCTTCAACTGTCCAATTTTGGTGAGCTCGTGCAAATTGTAGCCTCTTTTTCCTATTTGTAGTGGAGATGAGTGGTACCCGGTGGGGTCTTCTGCTGTTGTAGCCCATCCGCCTCAAGGTTGTGCGTGTTGTGGCTTCACAAATGCTTTGCTGCATACCTCGGTTGTAACGAGTGTTTATTTCAGTCAAAGTTGCTCTTCTATCAGCTTGAATCAGTCGGCCCATTCTCCTCTGACCTCTAGCATCAACAAGGCATTTTCGCCCACAGGACTGCCGCATACTGGATGTTTTTCCCTTTTCACACCATTCTTTGTAAACCCTAGAAATGGTTGTGCATGAAAATCCCAGTAACTGAGCAGATTGTGAAATACTCAGACCGGCCCGTCTGGCACCAACAACCATGCCACGCTGAAAAATTGCTTAAATCACCTTTCTTTCCCATTCTGACATTCAGTTTGGAGTTCAGGAGATTGTCTTGACCAGGACCACACCCCTAAATGCATTGAAGCAACTGCCATGTGATTGGTTGATTAGATAACTGCATTGATAAAAAATTGAACAGGTGTTCCTAATAATCCTTTAGGTGAGTGTACATCAAAGTAATGACAATATCATAGTAATAGACAATATTAAAGTAATCTTATGTTAGTACCATTGTGAGCCAAAATAATGGCCATGTACTGTTGATGATAGGTGTTGACTGTCAGAAGCATGGCGGGCGTTTGAGTCGTGAGGAAACTGAAAGCGATGCTCTCTCGTGAATTGCTGCTTTGGGCGAAGATAGCCGAGGACTGACGGGTTTGATTGCGCATCACAGAAAACGGTTCCTGGAAGGTGTAGGTCACCGAAGACCCGCTTTCAAAGGACACGGAAACTTCTGGAAAGAAAGAAAACACAAAAAGTGTGAAAACGTTGCTGCAGATTCTTGTGGCCAGATCCTAGACAGTGATTGGCCGTGTTTTTGTTTCCCTATCAGCATATTAACGCGCTGTCGAACACCAAGGACACAATGCTGAATGGACAGAGTGGAAAATACAGAGGAAATGAACCATTTAACTCTAAATGAATGCAAAATTATGCTTGGACTGCAACCGACCCCTGGGCATCCCATGGTGTTCATTTACTCATAATATTATCAGAATAGAATCACCATCCCTCTAGAGTCCAATAAAGAAAATGCAAAGCCAAGAAAGTCTCATTCACAGAGAGCTGAATGGCTCGGCTGTCTGACATATCAAAGGATCAAATGTGATAAAGGCTGTATTGACAGCAGAGAGGTTTAGCATTGAGCGTGATGGGCAGGGAGGGTCCGCTGGGATTGGTCAGGTTGCAGCCCTTTGAGGGAAATTCATCCAAACAACTACGGTTCACGGTCATGGACGCAAGCCATATCGGAACAGCGAGACAGACAGAGAATAGCACAATTGCACTGAATATCTCATGTTTGATCCTGCTCAGCTTTGATCAGGTGCAATCTGTGGGCACAGCACCGTCTTCAGAAATCAAGGTTACCGAGCTCTTAAACGTCCTCCTTCTGGAACACTCTTTGATACGCCGTAGAGAAGTGAGGAGGATGCCAAAGTTGAAACAAACTGTTTTTGATGAACAGCAAAACTATCGAGATTGTGTGTGAAAAATAACCCGACAATTCCGTCAATGACGGGGAATTGCTGAGTCATAAATCACGGAAAATTTTGTCAATCATTATGTTTGGAATAAGTAATTAATTTCGCCGTTTGTGATTTCAGGTAGTATAAAATTAACGCAATTACCCATTTCTTTTACTATTTTCACTTCCCCATAAAGACCCCCCAAAAAACAAAGGAAGCTTTCAGCTTTGCTAGTGCAACAAAATTAAGTGCAAAAAAACCCAGGAAGCATTGTTAACGCTAGTACAACAAAAATAAGCAAAAAACTAAACAAAGCTCTGTTAGCACTAGTACAACAAAATCAAGCACGAAAAAGACAAGAAGCATTGTTAGTGCTAATACAACAAAATTAAGCACAAAAACAGGAAGCATTGCTAATGCTAGTAATGCTAGCTCTGTAGGCGCTAAAACTAAAACATATGCACATCATTATCGTTAGTACAACAAAATTAAGCACAAAAAAAGACTGTAAGGGAAATATTTGGGGAGGGTAGTTTTGCTAAACAAGCCTGTGGCCTCATAAACTGGCTAACAACTTTAGTATTATTCAGAATATGTAACCTGTACAAACTTAACTGTACAGTCAACATGGTGAGGAGCAGAAAGTTCACTCAGAGTTGGAGAAAATCACTCCGTCCAAGTAGCAGTGCTTCGCCTTCTGAGAATATAGTTCCCAGTATGCATACGGTTAGAAGATGGCTGTGTCTCATGTGACCTTGTTATTTGTACTATACAAATCACAACATGTAAATAGGAAAATGTTGGCGTTATTTTGTCACTTATTGGGAGCAGTATGCTAGCTGGAGCCATTTACCTCCAGTCTTTGTACTAAGCTAGGTTGGCGGTGGGTGCGTCAGCCAGAGTTACGGCACGCATGGTCATGAAAAGAGTATGGACTTATCTAACTCTGGGGGATACGGTGAATGAGCTTAAGGCCGTGTGTCCACCAAAGCATTTTTTCACGCGGCTGGTGTGTTTTTTCAATTGTTTTCAATGGGAGCGCCGCGTTTTTAAAACGCCATGAGCGTAACGAGGCGCTGAGCGTTTTTTTCACGCTGAAGCTCTGAAGCGCGTTTTTTACAGGTCGCCGAGAGTTGAAGAATGTTCAACTTTGGGTAAAACGCAGCGCTCATCACTGTCACTTTTTACCCAACCGTCCAATCACAGTGGAGGAGGGGCGGGACTAATACCACACCGACCAACTGTCACAACATTCTTTCTGTACAACGACATCAACCAGCAGAGCTAACCGAACAAAATGGATGAAAAATATATTTTTAGTATGAAACAAATTATCTGCGTACAAGTAAACTGTGCTGCGGATATTCTGTATCATAGCAACGAAGCGTCTCAACTGAAAAAAAAAAAAAAACGCTCTTGAGCGCCCACAGCTAGGCGTTTTCAGCAGAGCGTCTAGCTTCAGCTGGCTAAAAACGCTTTGGTGGACACACAGCCTAAGTCCCAAAAAGTCGGCGTGTTCCTTTAAAGAAAATCCTTCCCACTGGTATTTTTACGACATTGTGGTGGTGGTCACGTGTGTGATTTTGGACCAACGTTTTTTCAGAAACAAAATGACCCACACAAACAAAGCCATATTAGCACAAAAAAATAACAGACCTTTCTTGCAGCTGGGTCCTCCGTAGGCAGAGTGTGTGCAGTCACAAACATAGCCGCTGCTTTTCTCGATACACTTCCCCCTGTTGTGACACAAGCTGTTTTGGCTGCTGCAGTGACCCGGGCAGCCCGAAGTGACCCCAGGGGTCATTTTAGCCCGTTCTTCAAGGTCGAGCGTCATGCCGTTAATATTTAATGACCTGATGCACCCTAGAAATCCTCTCTGCCTCGATGCCGTGCCTCCTGTGGAATACACACAAATGTTTTGTCGTTTTAAGTCATCCAATGCACATGCAAAAAATACATTTAACATGAGATAGCAGATGATTTGCATGTAAACCCTATTAACAACATCTGTGTTGAGGTACAGGGATATTATTCTCTTGCTGTCACTCATGGCTGTGCCTACCAATAAACAGCTGGCTGTTGAGCTGAAGGTGTGTGTGGCCTTCGGATGGGGCGTCCAGGATGCGCAAGGGCAGCTGGTCCACCTGCAGCGACGCCTCCTTCACGTTCCTCTCCGCTCGGACGTAATGCCACTGCTTGTCGTTCAGCGGGACGTGAGACTTCACCGTCAGAACCACCGGGCCGTTGCCCACATCAAACGTGAAGGTCACGACAGAAGGGGCTGCGGGACACAAAAGACACAAATCACTTCACAATGCTGACAGGAATTTGTGGAAAGGATTTATTAGCTACTGTAGGTAATTTGATATTCATATTTATATTTTATGTTTAATCTTAAGTAGCAAAGAATTATGTGGAGTTTGATTTATTTTGTGTATAACTCGAATTTAATGACTCAATTCAAATATTAAGATGCTTTATTAATATATGTAGGCAAATATTGATGATTTTACTTTAGTAATAAAAATTAATTTTAGGTGCATTTGATTTGTAAACACACACACAAAATATATATTTATATTTTATTATAATATAAACAACAACAATTATAATAATAATAACAACAACAACGTCAATTTATTTGAAACTATTTACAAATATAAGTAAATATTTTATTTAAATGATAAAATATACTAAATATAAAGGACTAAAAACTTACACATATTAAAAAGATTTATGTAAATTTATGAATACATTACTTAAAAATATAATTATTTAATTATTTTGTTAATTTCAATTAATTGATTAAATATTTATTAAATATAGAAACAATTATCATCAATTTAATAAAAATTGAAAACGTTGCTTTCTCAAAGCGCTTTACAAGCAAACATAACAACAGAGAAAACAACACACTTTAAATACAAAAATAAACAAATAAAATGAATAATCAATCCTAAAATAGAATGTTTTGAGATGAGATTTAAAAGTCACTAATGTATTTGCTTCCCTGATGTCAGCCGGGAGAGAATTCCAAAGGCGCATAGGAAGAAAATGCTCTATCACTCCTAGAACGAAGCTGTGTCTTTGGGAACAACCAAGAGACCACTCTGAGAGGAACGCAGACTAGGACGTGGTGTGTAAGGCATTCATAGATCAGTCAAGTCCTGAGGAGCCAGATTATGCAAAGCCTTATATGCCAACATAAGGATTTTAAAATCAATACGGTACCTGACAGGTAGCCAGTGCAAAGACTCCAAGACAGGGTGATATGATCCCTAGCCCTGACCCCAGACAAAACTCTAGCAGACGAATTTTGTAGATCTTGAAGTTTGTCAATTGAGGATTTAGATACCCCAGCTAGAAGACCATTACATGCTATATTTCTGAGGTGATAAAAGGATGTCTTAACCGTATTCTGCACAAAAGGCTCAAATGGCAGCGTGGCATCAAATTTGACAAATTATATAAAATGTTATATGTTATTATATATATATATATATATATATATATATATTAAATAAGTAAATATAAAAAATATATAAAGGACTAGAAATTATAAATATTACATATAATATAAAAATATTTATATACAATTTAAATACATTACTTACAAATATAATCATGTAATTATTTGTTAATTTAAATTAAATAATTAAATATTTATTCAATATGTGACCCTGGATCACAAAACCATTCACAAGTCGCACATGTATATTTGTGGCAATAGTCAACAATACATTGTATGGATCAAAATTATCGATTTTTCTTTTATGCCAAAAATCATTAGGATATTAAGTAAAGATCATGTTCTGATGAAGATCTTTTGTAAATTAATATATAAAACATTTATTTTTGTGAGTGAATGCTGCACAATCGCGAACATAAAAGGACAACTTTAAAGGCGATTCCAGATTTTCAAATAGTGTTATCCTGGATAAATATTGTCCTATCATAACAAACTATACATCAATGGTAAGCTTATTTACTCAGCTTTCAGGTGATGTATAAATCTCAATTTTAAAAAAATGGACCCATGTGACTGGTTTTGTGGTCTTTTGTGGTCTTAAATTTTCACGTTAACATTATTGTAATTACCTCTTTTAAATGCAGGCAATGTATTCTGAAAACTCTTGGTGGGAAAAAAAATAGCACTAATACTTATGGGAAAATATCTAAAAAAGGCGGTGGCGGCGGCAGGCAATATGATGAAGATGAACAGCCTCAGTGAACTGTGTACAGTAATTACACAGCTGATGGTTTCAGTGGCTGCAGAACACAGCGCCACAGTTCAGCAAAACTGCTCTTTCCACTGAAATTGCCTACATCGTCTCGTCTTTGCTGGAAATACTAATGACATGGCATGAATATGAGCGTGTTTTGCCATTTTATCTCCATATTTGTGTTGCTAAAGCATTAGCGAGACGGGTGAAACTCACAAAACCTGTCAGGGAACATGTTCAGGTCATATTTCATCTCCTATTGCTTAGCATGTTCTTAATATATTGATCTTTTGAGCATGTTTCGGATATTTCTTATCTTTATTTGAAAAGTTAATTTGATCGCTCCAGCTATCAATATAAAGGGACTCACCGCTGAGCTCCACTCTAATGAAGTCTTTTGTGCCCAGATTTTCCAGGAAGACTCCGGAGGGAGCCGTGGTTTTGAAATAGAGCGAGATGTCGACGCTGAGCTCGGCCTGAAGCGTGGGGAAGTGCAGGTAGGACGACTCCTGGTAGAAGGAGGCGGCGTTCCACAGAAACCCTGAGGTCAGAGGAGACCGATAATATCGTTTTTATACAAATACAAAAAAACAATTTTGACCGGTAAGATTTTTAATGTTTTTAAAATAAGTCTCTTCTGCTCACCAAGGCTGCATTTATTTGATAAAAAAAAAGAAAAAAAAAGGAAATCTTAAAAGAACTGTTTTCTATTTAAATATATATTTAAAATGTAATTTATTCTTATGATCAAAGATGAATTTTCAGCATAATTACTCCAGTCTTCATTGTCACATGATCCTTCAGAAATCATTCTAATAATGTATGATGATTTGATGCTCAAGAAACATTTATTATTATTAGCAATGTTGAAAACATGTTTATTTTAGGATTCTTTAATGAATAGAAAGTGAGAACAGCATTTATTTGAAATAGAATCTTTTGTAACATTATAAATGTCTTTACTATAAGTTTTGTTCAATTCCATCCTTATTTTCCTCAAAAAAAGAAAATAAAAATTCTTACTGACCCCAAACTTTTGAACGGTAGTGTTTAATGTTACAAAGCTAATTCTATTTCAGATAAATGCTGTTCTTTTGAACTTTCTATTCACCAAAGAATCCTGAAATAAACATGTAAATAACTGTTTTCATGTTTTCAACATTGATAATAATGAGAAATGTTTCGAAATGTAATGAGAAATGAGTAACGATGCTGAAAATTCAGCTTTGATCACAGGAATAAATTAAATTTTACTATATATTCACATAGAACACAACACAGCTGTTTTAAATTGTAATAATCTCTCACAATATTACTTTATTTAAATTTTTTAGCTATTTAGCTAAAGAAAACTTGTATAGTGTGATGAAACGTGATATTTTCTGTATGGTTAAGGCCTTACGTACTGTCCCCGTAGCAGTGGAGAGATCCGACTCTGTATATCGCTTCTGACCCGCTTCGGTTTGTGTCTCCAACCAAGATCTCGGTCACTGGTAAGTGCTCTTTGTAGGACAAAACCCCGGTGTCATTCTCCCTGTTCACAAGCAAACAATAGCCGTGTTAACATGGCTGCCCTCAGCATCTACGGGTATTGATATTGTACATGTGGTGAGAAGATATTCAACAGATCACAAACAAAACAAATGGAATTCAAATACGAAAGGCCACTAGTGTAGAAACAGACAAACAATGTAGGCAAACGGATTGAACGCGAGGCTTGTACCATGAGCTGCGGTCAGCATCACAGTTGCAGAAGTGGTTCATATCGATGCAGTTCTCATCCAGGCTGCAGGCGCATTGCTGCACCCCGGGGAGAAATCCACCCCAGTACGTCCTTCTCTCTCCCGCCCGGTCCAGCCACCAGGACAAGGGCGTTCCATCTGGAGCAAACAACACAACATATTTCTTCATTTTGACAATGACTCTGACATCTACCACCGCTTGATAACTAAAAACGCCTTGGGGATGTGCCAATATAGAAATTCAATACTGGCAGTCAATACGTAGTTTTGTGTTGTGGCTGGTAAACAGTATAATAAAACACTATTATATATACATTTGGCAGATTAGAGCAAAAAACAAAAACAAAAACAATAGCAATTGTGACTATATTTGACAAATGCAACTTTCTATTAAAACTACTACTTATACTATTATAATATATACTTATATACTATATATTTGACAAATTATGTATAATATTTACTTATACTATATTTATTGTTTTAGTTTTTTTGCATTTGTCAAATATAGTCACTTCAAAAATAAAAAAATATAAATCACCATTTTATTTTAAAAAGAGGTTTATACATGAATTTGACAAATGCCAATCAACACTACTACTACTACTACTACTACTACTAATAATAATAATAATAATAATTATTATTATTATTATATGGCATATACTCTGTATAATGTTTATGCTTATGGTATTAAATCAATTTAAACATACATTATATATATGCTATATATATAATGTATATATATATATATATATATATATATATATATATATATATATATATAAACATACGTATATATATATAACTTTAGAATATCAAATAATAAATAATAAATATATAAAATAACCATTTTATTTTAAAAAGGGGTTTATACTGTACATGAAATTGACAGATGCCAATAATAATAAATAAATAAATAAATAAATATATATATATTGCATATATAATGTTTATGCTTATGCTATTATATCAATTTAAACATTAAATAAATAAATAAATACATACATATTTTTATAAAAAAAGGGTTCATACTGTACATTAATTTGACAAATGCCAATAATAATTATAATAATAATCCATATATAACTTTTATGCTTCATTTTAAAAATACATGTTAACTTTACAATAAGGTTTAGTTAGTTAATGAACCTCAGCTAACATGAACAATGAACGGTTAACAGATATTAATACATTTTGTAATAAATGTATTGCTCATTGTTCATTAATGTTAGTTAATCCATTAACTAATGTCAACTGTAATTGAACCTTATTGTAAAGTGTTACCTAATAAATAACTTACTTAACATTTCAATTTAAAAAAGGGTTTACACACTAATTCGACAAATGTCAAAAATGATAATAATAATCAAAAAACTTTATCTGACAATTACACGCAGGTAAGAGCTACAGGTTTTCGTTCTACCACAGTAAAACTCCGGGCAGAATTGACAGTGTTCCTCTGAAGTTAACAGATCTGAAAAAAGACTAGTCAATGGAGATATTCCCACCAGATCTAGCGACAATTATTCCACACATTTAGTCTTTATACCCAATATCCCCCAGGGAAAATCAGGCCAATACTTGTGACTTTGCTCTACAGCCACCAGAGCGCAAGAACGGGGACCCAACTTCAGATCTCATTATGCAAATATCCCTGTGCCCGGCAAAAACTGATGAACAATTTCAAGGACCGGCTAGTATATAAATGTCGCCATTTCCCATCAATTAATATTGAAAATTAGATTGGGGTCAAGTCAGATTATAGATCTGAACAAACTCCACTTCGGTTAAATCATCCAATGAGCTGAGACGTTTAATCAAAGAAAAAAGGACTTGGAAAAGATGAACTGATCGGATAGTGAACACTGATGAGTGACTGCTTGACATTAAAGGCAGAGTAGGCAATTTATTCCAGAAGTTGTTATGCTGCTTCTATTCACATCCTGATAGCAATCACTTGTGTGTATATATATATATACACACACAGTATATCGTCTATATATATCGTCTGTGGAAGGCTTAGGTCCATAAAATGTACGCCGAATCATACGATGTTCTACCTTGCCTGTCAACGTATGTATTTCCATACATCCACGCACCTGCTCGCGCAGACATCACACGTCTTCATCACCACGTTTCATGCTATGCAGAATTAGACAGACGACAATCACAGAGCACCGCAAACAAAACAGCAGCCACCTTTTACAGTTTCTCCTGAACCAAAACAACCAGCTTATGCTGCGTTCACGCCTTTACTGTAATTTGGAAGAGATGGAAACCTGTGACGTTATACTTGGAGCGGTTCATGAATTGAATTTATGCATTTCAATGGCAACACTATCAACACCGAAATGAATCTGCAGCAGTCAGGTGGTATAGGTCAGTGCTTTTTAAGTTGTTTATGTTCATTATTATTGTAATGTTATGTGCTTTGAGACATGAGGTAGTTTAACGCCGTCTCGCGTCTTCTTACGCTTTACTAACTCTGCTGTGTCCGTTCATGTGTTTTGGAGACGCTCTGAAGGGAGGGTGGGATCTTATGTTTTCAAAGCTAACTTGCTATTGCTAGCAGCTCCGAAAATTGCCTACCCTACCTTTAAGCAATGATCAGTTATATATTATCAGGGTTATTCTCGTTAACTAAAATAAAAACTATTTAAAACATGTTTGTTAAAGCTACACTGTGTAGGATTTTCTCCCATCTAGTGGGGAAATTGTTTATGACTACCAACTGAATATTACTTTCTAGCCCCTCCCATTCCGAGGGCATTTTAACTCGGTGGCCGTATTATTTCAAATCTGCCGGCAGTCGCGAGTAATCTCCCCCTCGCATTCGTCACGGTGCCACTGAGTGTAAAAACGCGAAAGGCGAAGATTGAATTTCCAGGTATGTCCCTCTTTGGCTAATGTACTTTCAAGATGGAGGCGCAACATGGCTGCCGCCATTCGAGCGACTCGCTCATATGTATTCTAAATGGCAGATTCTACGCTTACGAGAATACTCGATTAGTTGGTAGAAGTAATTACACATTAATGAGCACATATCATTTTGAAAGAACAAAGTGTTTTTTGCTAAGAATCAACTTAAAAAATTACACAGTGTAGCTTTAACTGAAACTAAGCTGAAATGCTATAATATTAGTGATTGGGAACGATTAATCGCATCCAAAATAAAAGTTTGTATTTACATAATATATGCGTGTGTACTGAGTATAATTATTTTGTATATATAAATTCACACATATGCATGTATATATTTAAGAAATATTTGCATTTTTTATACTGTATATACATTTATATTATATATAAATATATTATATATAAATAACAAATGTTTCTTAAATACATGCATGTGTTTGTGTATTTATATATACAAAATAATTATACAGTACACAAACATATATTATATAAACACAAACTTTAATTTTGGATGCAATTAATCACGATTAATCACGATTAATTGTTGCCCAGCAACATAAAATATAAAAATATTAGATGGAAAAACTTAAGTTGAAGCACACAAACTGCAGAAGTTGTCCAATACCCACCCCATGTGTTGAAGAGGCGGGACTTCCTGCAGAGATATACAACTTCCTGTTGGCACTGTTCAGACCTGCCCACAAGAGTCCGCAGCTGTTCCAGAGACGCGCTGTAGTTGAACTTCATCACGTGGGGCTTTTGAAGGGACGACCCTTGAACTCTCACTATATCAGTGCTGTTGTGATTCACCACCGTCCATACCTTATCATCTGGAAAACACAGATAGATACGCACAAGACTTTTAGACATGAAAAGTGGTTTAAATCATCAATTCATTATTTATCAATTCAAGTCATCACTAACTGAAAATACTATTTTTAGTCAGCATATACTGCAGTATGTAGTAAGTAGCACCATTCAATTCCCAACATAGTCCATTTAATCTTCACTGTCAAATCCTTTACTGAACCCGCAGACAGCACGTTATACCTCCTCGATTCATTCAGTCACAAGAGCGATCTGTAATCTAGATAATAATGTACACAAACCGTAACGAGAAAGAGCAAAGCTTCAATTAGCTTTAAAAATAAAGCCGCGTAGCAAGTTTCTTCTAGCCCAGAGTTAAGGCCAATCTTCGCTACACCCCTGACGTCAGCTTTCATTTATCCAGCAAACACCTCAGCAGGGGGGGGCAGGGTAGGGGTTGTGTTTACCCAGCCAGCAGGCACTTAAGTCTGCATGTGCCAAGCGTACAGTAATTTACATTTCATGCGGCATTTCTAATTGAGGTTGGCCAAAGTCAATGGCACTTTATTCTAGTGGATCCCGAGCCAGCGCATGTGTGGAAGAGAGCAATGCTTTATCACAATTCTGCAGGAGATGAGTAATATTTCACAGAACAAGCAGCTTGTATAACGGTCCAGCAAAACGGACCGATACACGTTTTCCCCGGGAAAGACCCGTGATTCGGCACCCTGGGACACAGACAGCCCTGGCAAACAATGCAGCATCCATCAGCGATTGGACAAGTTCACGCTCTGATTAATGACTCCGCCTTCGTGTGGATTCAAACAGATTTCCCCTGGCCGAAAACTGCCTTCAACAATTTCGACAGCTCTGTACCTTCAGAAACACAACCCCACAATAATCCGAAAAAATTCTGTTGGTAAACACTTTTAAGGAAGCTTTTTGACTGGGACATGGCGGCTGAAGATTAAATTCACCCTTGAGAGTTATTTGTTATTATTTCTGTAGCTTACATTGATGTTAACTTTGTTCAGTATTGGTCAATCGCAGTTTCATTTGGTAAAACTTTACAATAAGGTTCTATATGTTAACATTAGTTAATGCAATCAACAATCTTTTTAAGTTAACTTATTTTTAGATTAAGGTTAAGATTTAAGATTAACTTAAATTCTTTAAATGTTAATTTCTACATAAGCTAATATATTTGTAACATTTCAAGTTATATTATAGTGTTATATTTATATATATCTTCAAGTGTGGGGTTAGTCAGATTAAAAAATAAGAAATTAATATGTTTATTTAGACATGTATTATGTTTCAAAATGTCGCATTATGTAAATATTACAAATGTTACACAGATATTACAAATATCACATTTTACACAAAAATATCAAGCAGCACAACTGTTTTCAACATTGATAATAATAATAAATGTTTCTCCAAAATCAGCATATTAGAATGATTTCTGAAGGATCATGTGACACTGAAGACTGGAGTAATAATGCTGAAAATTCAGCTTTGGAATAAATTACATTTTTAAATATACATTCAAAAAGAAAATAGTTATTTTAAATTGTAATAATATTTCACAATATTACAGTTTTTACTGTATTTTTGATCAAATAAACTCAGTCTTGGTGAGCATAAGAGACTTCTTTCAAAAACATTTTAAAATTTAACCGACCCCAATCAGCAGAGTACATTAACAATTTCTAATTGTATGAAATAACATTGATTGTAAACAAACATTAATTTAACAGTAAATAATAGCACTTACTGTAGATTAACAAATGCTGTACAATTAGTGGTCATTGTTTGTTCATAATACCTAAAGTGCCGTATATTAACTAATAAATACATTAATGTTAGCGAATTGAACCTTATTGTAAAGTGTTACTAAATATTCATTGAGTTTAAAACAAACAAAACAAGTTCTAGAAAATTCAAAATGGTCTTCGAAATAGAATGCCAAGCCAAAACTTAGCTGTAAATGTTGTTGTTTTCTAATATATACAACTTGTGAAAATAAAACATTGCAAATCCACTATGTATGCATCTCTATTTTTATCTCACACTTGCAGTATTCATGTTAACACATGTTTTTATCCCACCGAGGTCTCACCGGTTATGTTGCAGTAGACGACTGTGGATTTAAGTGATCCGCTCCCATCAGGATCGATTGAGAAAAAGCCAGAGGCACTTCCTGTGAGCCGGTGGGCCTCGCAGGAGGGTTCAAAGATGGCTGACCAGAAAACAGCAAGTCAGTTCATATTGAGCTTCATCAATGAAGGAAAATTGTTCATTCAGCATTGTTGAAATACATGTTTGTTTTGCTTTGTGTTTGTAAGCAGTATTACTAAATTGAAAAGAACAGAGAGAGAAAAAAAAAACACAGAACTTCAAAAGAAAAACTTCAATCAAACTTCAATCAATCCCAAAACCTGAGAGAGTTGAAAGAGTTTGTAGCTACTTTCTCAAAAACAAACAAAGAGTTCAATGAACTTGCTGTTTTTGTTTGTCGTGATCGTTATCGTTCTTGTCGACTCACAGTTATGACAGGTGGCTCCCGTGTACCCAGTTCCCGAGCAGTCACAGAAGAACGTGTTCCAGGACTGAGAACAATCTCCATCATGCTCGCAATAGTTAGGAAGACATCTGCAAGACAAATAATATTTCTGATCAAACTTTAACAGTACTCAATGTAAGGCACGGTGAAAAAAATACATAATCGAATTATACAAATCACCCAAACGACACACTGCGACATACGGTACAATACCAAGCAGTAATGCATTTTGTGCTCGGAGGGATTTAAGGACGTGGCATCAATCAATAACCACAAGTGACTATTAGGAAATAGATGAGCGAGGCTGAAAGCTCACGAAGGATGCATCAATTTTGCGACAGACTGAATGCGCACTCAAGGATGAGGCTGGTGGACAAGTGATGAAAGATTGTGAATGTGATGAAGTTAAATCTGAAGCCAAGAACCAAACTCGCTCTTGCTGTCTCTGTTGGGATGAGTCTTATTGTCAAATAGGTACAAACAATATACCGACTTTAAGCGACTCTTGAAATGATCAATAAGTTTTTATCGTGCATGCGACATCCTGTGTTTTAATTGCATATGAGATAAAGGGTATTTATTGATTGATCCCGTTCTCATCAGCAGGTAAAAAAAAAAAAATCTACCAACATATGATGCATTATTCATAAAACTCACTTAATGGAGCACTAATGACAAACTAATAACTTCAGAAAGGAAACTTTGCTGAAATTGAATTTCTGAAAGACAATAACACACAAACGATTTAATGCAAATCATATGCTAAATACCTGGATGTAAAAATGCTAATTAAAACTGTAACACGACTGAACCCCCTTGTTAAAATATAATTCAACAAAACCATCAGGGTATGTATTTAGCTCTAAAATTACGATCTCTTCTGAAGCACCGCTTTGCCAGAGAAACAATAAAGACTATTGAATCTGAAAGGTGTGTTATTGTTCTAACAGTTTCTGTCACTAAAAGAAAATTGAATAATTGACTACTCTAATCAAATGCTGTATAAAATATTAATACCTGCAGAGGTGAGGAAAAAGAACTTTAAAGAATCTTATGATGCTTGATTGCTACTTTGATTAATTTAGAGTACAGAGAGAGAACAAAAGATCAGGATAATGAGGATAAGAAGAAGAAAACACAGCTGTCAGCCTCCATTGTGGCTGAAATAACTCATATCCATGTAGCGTGTGATGAGGAAAGGGAGGAGAGAAATGACAACCGTCTCGCTTCGTAGGCCGCAGGATTGCGGCCGTGTCTGAAACTCAGCAGAGGTCGATTCTAAACCAGCGTGAGCTGATCTCAGCACTAACGGATGAACAATGAAGGGTGAAACCAGACTGAAGTTGAACTCCAAAATATGTTTATATTTATTAGTTAGTATAGTTACAGCAAAAACATTATTTTATGTTTTTGCTGTAACTTAATTAAATTAAGTTAACCTCCATTAAATTAAATTAACTAATTGACAGGAACGCTGTATTACCTACAACAGTAGGCCAAAACAACGAAACATCTTGTTTCAGAGACGACAGAGGCATAACACTACAAAGACATTACAACATTTAAAAATAAACCAATGAATCAAACAAAAGTGTGATGAGGTAGGGAGTAAAGGAATGACAACCGTCTCGCCGCACTGGCTGCAAGATTGCGAACGTTTGAAAACTCAGCAGAGGTCGATCTACAGTACATCGGTGCCGGCTGATCTCAGCGTTAACTGACGAACAATACAGGATGTAACCTGACTGTTAAACCCTGAAATACATTTGAATACATCTTAATTGTGCCTTTCTGCAACGTTAAGCACAAGAGTACAAAGGCCAGTCTTTAAAAAAAATAAATTAAAAAAAGTACTTGGTACAGAAAGGTTAAAAGGAGCGAAATCTAAGGGGCCATGGACAGCAACCAAAGGATATCTAAAGTGCTGTGGAGCAAATCTTCATTCAACCATAGCAAGTGTGATTAAAGATTACCCTCACTCTCCCATTCTCATTTTATTCGCTTATTTCTGCTCTGCACTTCATGAAGAACAGGGCAATGTGGGTAGCATCACCACCAAGGATAGCTATATATTTTCACCCACAAACCAGTTCCTTCTCACTGGTGCTATTCAGGGAGGGTAGTTGTTGGCAGAAGCTGAGATGTCTATTGATCTACCTTAATGTATCAAACTGAAGTCAGCTGACAAGGACAAGGACTTCAGGCCTAGCCATAGGTTAGACTGATAAAGAGACAATGCAAATTATGACAAAAAAACAGAAGATGGCTTGATACAGAACAAGAAAGGAATACAGCAAGAGACAGGGAAGTATAGCTAGGATAGGTCTACACAAATGATTTAGGATGGTGATCAAAGGCCATCAGAGAGATGCATACCTTTTCGAGACTTTCTAACTTTTTCTAGAGGACAGCCAGAACCCACAACTGCCCTCATTTATCTTAATTTACTCTGGCTGATAAGCTTTACTGAAGCGAAAACAGGCACATCTTCTACAGCCTTGGTACTCAACAAGCTTCATGTGTCTCTAAATGATGTTGCATCTCAATGTTTCATTTGTCCCTCAAATTATTCTTTATGTGTTTGTCCTTGGCTTGGCTAGACAGTCATAATTCAACAGCGTTCAGGATCGTTGCAAGAGGATGTTCCCCTACTTTGGCTGCTGCTTACCAACCAATCAAGGGTAACCAAACTATGACAATTTTACTTTGGGAGCTGATACCCAAATTTGAGTGGGAGAAATCCAGTCATTTAAGTAGGAATCCAAGCAATCTGGAATTTAGCGTGATGGTGATAGATTTCCCCACGCACATTTCGCTCATGTCCAAGTTGTTCACACAAATTCGCAGTGATGCCCAACAGAAAGCTGCTTGGTATGAAAGTGACTTCTTTTTGAGCTTGCTTTATACCGCTTGACACTATAAACAATGGCCCTTTTTTGTCAGTGAAATTTTGGCAAAATGTTGTTAATGTGACCGCACCTTTAGAACAGTCAGTTACCATATGCGGACATCTGTGAGAATATTAATAATAATGATTTGTTACCTTTATATAATGCATTTCTCAACACACAAAGATCTTTACATGGAAGGGGGGAATCTCCTCAACCACCACCAATGTACATCATCCACCCTGGATGATGCGACGGCAGCCATAGTGCGCCAGAACGCCCACCACACACCAGATTATTGGTGGAGAGGAGACAGAGTCACGAAGCCAATCAGTGTATATGGGGATGATTAGGAGGCCATGATGATGGAAAGAGGGCAAATTTGCCCCGGATGCCAGGGTTACACCCCCACTCCTTTTTTCTGGGATTTTTAATGACTTTGGTTTAACGTCTCATCTGAAGGATGGTACTTTGGATGATTACAGTATAGTGTCTCCATCACTATACAGGGGTGTTAGGGGCCACACAGACCACAGGGTGAGCACCCCCTACTGGCCTCACTAAAGGTGATTTTAAATTGGGCAACTTTTTGAGCAATGTTGCTGGGCAATGTTGCCGTCAACGGGCAACCAGGTGAGACACAGGGCCCATGACCGATCTAAAGTATCCAGATAGAAATTTGTTGCCCATTCTCAATGGGAAAGTGTCAAAGCAACACCGCCCGGCAACATTGCTCAAAAAAGTTGCCCCATGTATCATCACCTTAACACCTCTTCCAGCAGCAAACTAGTTTTCACAGGAAGTCTCCTATCCAGGTACTGACCAGGCTCAACCCTGCTTAGCTTTAGTGGGCAACCAGTCTTGGGCTACAGGAACCCTACCTGTTGCAATATTGCCATAGATCCTACCTGTTACAATATTCCCATGACTTCTCTTATAGAACCATTTTTCCGTAGTAAATATAACTTTCACCAAAATGACAACAAATATGCAAATGTTCTGAAGATGCTGTCAGGCAGTCAATTTACAAAGTGGTGAGCTGTTACAATACTAAAGCAGCTTATTCAGTGAATTGAGACATTTTTTCCCAATGACTTTCATTCAAACAGAACTATATATATATCTGACGTATTACACCTTTTTGAGTTAACCTTGAAAGCTTGTCCTACTGGAATGAATCCGATGATATGCCCCCCTACACTGGATGCTGTTGACTAATCGATCAGAAATCACAATCACTCTGACATGTACCTACTCTGGATGCTGCTCGCACATACCAATCAAAATGAACTACCACCCTGCCATGCCCCTACTCTGGACGCTCTCCAACTCATAAGAAATAACCATCAGTACAACATACCCCTCTCCGGGATGCTGCTCACCTACCCATAAGAGTTTTCTAATGCAGTTTATTGAGCATAGTGAGGCAACTCCTCAAATGACTTATGTTCAATCAGAACTACTTATTTTCTGTCTGTCAGGATCCCGCACCTTTTTGAGTTAACTTTAAAGGGATGGTTCAGAGTAAAATCAACCTAGGGTCCTTTGCACCATGACCTCGAGCCAAACACCCCCCAGAAGCCTTTCTTCCCTTGGTCAAACATTATTAAAGTTAGAGCTTATTTAGAGATATCAGCCGAATGGCTTAGTGCAGGCGCTAATGGATCCAAGGTTGTATCTCGTAAATTACCACTAATAATGCCCAGAATGGTACCAAACTTCTACAGTAGTACAAATAGGTTCTGTACTCATAAAACGAGGCATTGGAAAGTTTTTAAGTACATCAGGAGTTTATTTAAATAACACTTGCCTGATGGCTAATGCTACCGCTAACCCGGTCGTCGAGGTCACTTCAGTGATTTGGGAAAAGCACGTAAAAGTCCTGGCAGAAAGCCAATATATCCAAACTTTCTTATTATTTTTTTCTGAAGTGTTGACAACTTAGTGTTAACTAATAATTGTTGCAAACTGATACTACTACCAGCAAAATATTAGTGCATTCCTGGAACTGGGCGTCGTTACACTACATCCTTAGGCATCGCTTTCTGCCAGGACTTTTACGTGCTTTTCCCAAATCACGGAAGTGACCTCGACACCCGCGTTAGCGGTAGCATTAGCCACCAGGCAAGGGTTATTTAAATAAACTCTTGATGTAAGTACAAACTTTACAATGCCTCGTTTTATGAGTACAGAACCTATTTTGTACTACTGTAGAAGTTTGGTACTATTCTGGGCATTATTAGTGGGGTAATTTACGAGATACAACCTTGAATCCATTAGCGCCTGCACTAAGCCATCCGGCTGATATCTCTAAATAAGCTCTAACTTTAATAATGTTCAACCAAGGGAAAAAAAGCTTCTGGGGGGGTGTTTGGCTCAAAATCATGGTGCAAAGGACCCTAGGTTGATTTTATTCTGAACCATCCCTTTAAAAGCTTAACCCTGCGGTTAATGCCTCTAATCTGAAATCTGTTTCTTGACCAACCAACCAGAAATGACAATTTTGCACCTATTCTGGGTGCTGCTTAACTACCCACCAGATTTAACTAACACCTTAATGTACCCCTACTTTTGATGCTCTCCAACCCTTTGGCAATATCCATCACTACGACATGCCCCTACTCTTGATGCCGCTTACCTATCTTATCAGAACGAACCATAATTCTGACTTGCTACTATTCACATTGCTGCTCATCAGCCCATCAGATCTTACCATCATTCGTGCCCCTACTATGGTTGCAGCTAACCAACTCAACAAAATTAACCATCATCCTGATGTGCCCCTACTTTGGTTGCTTCTCACCAATGCATCAGAACTAACCATCATTCTGACGCGCACCTACTTTGGATGCCGCTCGCCAACCCATCAGAATCATTCTTGGGTATTGCACTCTGAACTGAAGTGTCAAAAAGTTGTCAGTAGATAGAACAATTAGGATTATCTAGCTAGACCTGTCTAAATTCTGAACAGTCCACATTAACTTCTCTGTCAAATAGTATAAGAAAGTATATCATCACAATTTAAATTGAGGTCCCGAATCAGCTAAGATTGAGGACAACTTCTCTAAGGGAAGAAACCTTAAAACTAAACATTTCACAAAACGTTTTAGTTCAACATCTGCTACCATGAAGGCCAAGGTGGTTTCTTGTGAACAATTAAACTTGTCACAACATAATTTTGGCCTGCTTTTGTTCTGAGGTGATGGTTGGTCAAAAGAGTATTTCAAATTGTGTTTGACAAGGGCACATCAGACTGAGTGGATCGTGGATGCACGCCTGGAACTGCCTTTTTCCCCTGGAACGTTCACAGCATGTTGGCAGAGCTGAAATCACAATTCATCCCCATGCCGGCCCTGCCAACAGTCATTTGCCCAGGTGCCAGGTCTGAGCATTTGCTCGGTGAAGAATGTGGCATACGTTGCCAGAAAGACCTGCAGAGACGAGATTGACGGGAGAGAATTTACGATCTCATCCTCCCTCCTTTTCCCTGGCTAGCGTTCCCTTTCAGTAATGCTCTTTCCTAAACCTGGCGCTCTCTCTCTCTTTTCTCCCCTGACTATCTTTCTCTTTGTCTAATGCTCTTTCCCTAACCTGACTAGCTAGATAGCTTTCTTTTTTGACTTTCCTTTTATCTAATGCTCTTGCCCTAATCTAACTAAACTCATTTTTTTAGTCTTTCCTTCTCTCTTCCATCCTTCCATCTGTCTTTTATTCATCCTTCCGTCCTCTTTTTTTTAACCCTGTCGCCCTCTATTTCATCCCTCCATCCTTCAGTTCATTAGTCTCTTTTGCTTTTTCTTTCTTTTTCATACATTCATCCTTCCTTCATCAGTTTATGCATTATTTTCTAATTTCCGTCATCCTTCCTTTCTTTTATCCCTCCATCCTTCAGTACACTATTCTTTATTTCGTTCATTCTTTCTTTAAATATTTCTTTCCTTCCTTCATCAGTTTATCTGTTATTTTCTTATTTCTTTCATCCTTCCTTTCTTTCATTCCTCAATCCTTCAGTACATTATTCTTTCTTTCATTCTTTTTTCTTTCATTCTCTTTATTTCTTTCTTTCTTCCTTCCTTCAATTAATCTGTTTCCTATTTTTCATCCTCTAGTACACTAGTCTTTCTTTTGTTCTTTCATTCTTTCTTTCCTTCCTTCATAAATGTATCCGTTGTTTTCTTATTTCTTTCATTCTCTTTAATTCTTTCTTTCTTCCTTCCTTCAATTTATTTGTTTCCTATTTTTCATCCTCCAGTACACTAATCTTTCTTTGGTTATTTCATTCTTTCTTTCCTTCCTTCATAAATGTATCCATTATTTTCTTATTTCTTTCATTCTCTTTTCTTTCACTATCTTGCATCCTTCCTTCATCAATTTATCTGTTATTTTCTTATTTCTTTCATTCCTCAATCCTTCAGTACATTATTCTTTCTTTCATTTTCTTTTTCTTTCTTTCTTTCTTTCTTTCTTTCTTTCTTTCTTTCTTTCTTTCTTTCTTTCTTTCTTTCTTTCTTTCTTTCTTTCTTTCTTTCTTTCTTTCTTTCTTTCTTTCTTTCTTTCTTTCTTTCTTTCTTCCTTCCTTCCTTCAATTAATCTTTTTCCTATTTTTCATCCTCCAGTACACTAATCTTTCTTTTGTTCATTCATTCTTTCTTTCCTTCCTTCATAAATGTATCCATTATTTTCTTATTTCTTTCATTCTTTTTTCTTTCACTCTCTTTCATCCTTCCTTCATCAATTTATCTGTTATTTTCTTATTTCTTTCATTCCTCAATCCTTCAGTACATTATTCTTTCTTTCATTTTCTTTTTCTTTCTTTCTTTCTTTCTTTCTTTCTTTCTTTCTTTCTTTCTTTCTTTCTTTCTTTCTTTCTTTCTTTCTTTCTTTCTTTCTTTCTTTCTTTCTTTCTTTCTTTCTTTCTTCCTTCCTTCATCAATTTATCTGTTATTTTCTTATTTCTTCCATCCCTACATCCTTCAGTACACTAGTCTTCCTTTCATTTTTATTCATCTTTTTTTGTTTTCATACCTCCATCCTTCCTTCCTTCCTTCCTTCATCAATTTAACCATTGTTTTTTATTTCTTTCATCCCTCCAACCTTCAGTACACTAGTCTTTCTTTCATTATTTCATTCTTTTTTCTTTCATCCTTTCTTTATCAATTTATCCATTATTGTATTTCTTTCATCACTCCATCCCTCAGTACACTAGTCTTTCCTTCGTTCTTTCTTTCAGTCTTTCCTTCATCCTTCCTTCATCAATTTATCTGTTATTTTCTCATTTCTTTCATTCCTCCATCCTTCAGTACACTAGTCTTTCATTCATTCTCTTTCATTCTTTTTTCTTTCACTCTCTTTCATCCTTCCTTCATCAATTTATCTGTTATTTTCTTATTTCTTCCATCCCTACATCCTTCAGTACACTAATCTTCCTTTCATTTTTATTCATCTTTTTTGTTTTCATACCTCCATCCTTCCTTCCTTCCTTCATCAATTTAACCATTGTTTTTTATTTCTCTCATCCCTCCATCCTTCAGTACACTAGTCTTTCTTTCATTATTTAATTCTTTTTTCCTTCATCCTTTCTTTATCAATTTATCCATTATTGTCGTATTTCTTTCATCACTCCATCCCTCAGTACACTAGTCTTTCCTTCGTTCTTTCTTTCAGTCTTTCCTTCATCCTTCCTTCATCAATTTATCTGTTATTTTCTTATTTCTTTCATTCCTCTATCTTTCAGTACACTAGTCTTTCATTCATTCTTTCTTTCTTTTTTTGTCTAATGCTCTAATCTTAGTTTTCTCTCACCCCCACCCAAACGCTCTTATCCTCACCTGCCTAGCATTCTCTCTCTTTCTCTGTCATTCTGCCTCATTTTTATTCCTCCCTATTTCTCTCTTGCTTGTGTGTGCATGTGAAGCATAAAGTAGACCATGGAAAACAGACCATGGAAAACAGGCGAGGATGCTGAGGGATAAATGATAATGGAGGAATTGTCACATCTGCTCATTCCCTCTTTTCAATTAATTCTGTCATTATATCATTCATAGTGTAAACAACAGTGTTGAGTACTATGGTGTCATTTTCACAAAAACAACACATACATACAGAACAGCTGTTCATTGCCCAAACACATATTCAAATAATACATTTTAAAGCAGTTTTCCTTTTTAACTGTAATCTCAGGTCTCCCAGCTTGCTAATTACATCTAATTTATTGCACTCTTAAAACACCTAACAAATGTGTTGGGGTTGAATCCTTGTTTGATGTATCAGATTTAAACTTAACCCACAGCTTTTGTGCTCACGCAGATTACACTAATGTTAAACTTCAGCTGTTTGAGGTTGGCTTGTTATTCACATAAACATCACATTAACCATCAGTCCTCTTGGGTGTGAAGCATTATCGCACATCTGAAGTTTCAGGCAAAAAGGTGAATCCCAATTAGCTTGCAAATCCCTGGCACAAATTTTAACACTATGTTATGTTGTTTTGTCACTCATTACAGCATCTCATAATGAGTGAATCGCAATAATTTATTTAAAAAGCCACTCGTTGTTAGCATATCAAACGGAATGACTAATGGATCTATACCTGTCACGAATGCCACAGATGTCAAACTGGAGCTTGCTGTAGTTTCCCAGCAGGCCTTGCTGCACCAGGTAAAAGTTGATTGGCTGGTTGTTAATGATAACAGAGCGCATGCAGCCTTGATAGGCCAGGGTTGGATTCCGACAACCCTGATTGGTTAACACTGATGGACAACCTGTTAAAAAGACATAATGGATATCAATAATGTAGCAGTGTTACAAATTTAAATAGAATTATATAAATTAAAAACTTCTCTTTTGTAGTTAAAGTTAAATGCAAATGTATATTTTGACAATATTGTGTTTATTTATCTCTTGAGTGACTATATTTTGGCTATATATAGCTCTTTCAGTCATAATAAGTATGGTATCAGTCACAATAAGTGAAGGTTTTTAATAGTTCTGTAGAGTTATTAGCTCAGAACGCAGCCTGATACCACTGCTAAAAAAGAGGTAAAACTCTTGTAAATCACTTGATAATGATATAAAATGATTGATAGAGTGCCAAAGAAGTGGATATTGTGATTACAGCCCACACATTCCATTTGCATATTGATTAGTTGCATTACATTATGATTATTCAATGCTTTTAATTGAAAAACTGCACTAGCACTCTACCGCCAATTAGCACGCTCTTCCCAGGCTGTGCGACCTCCTTCAACTGCATGGTGGACGGTGGCTCGTCGTCCACCGAGAGGGAAACTTGGAAACCTCCCACGCTAATGGACACCGTGTGCCACTGCCCGTCACTCAGAGCCTGACCTGGCAGAGGAAGACACAGAGCGATGTTACGCCTCGAACACCGTGCATTAATCAGGGCGAATGATTGACGGATCTGGGGTTTGTGCGCTGGAGCTCAACGAGTTAATCTGCATATGTCAGCCCAGCAGAGAATCCACTATTCCCCTTGAGAGGGACGTGCAGAGATTCACTTTGCCGTCTGCGATGGCAGCTTGCCAGGCAGCTGCATCCAAAATTCAGTCGACATACAGGTGTGCCTGCCAAAGAGTGTTTTACAACAAAAAAAATCCTGTTTGAATTCACAGTAAATGCTTTTAGGGCGAACGCGTGCACGCGGGATTGGATTTTGTTCATGTTGTTGTATTTTGGAGACGCACATGCGAAGACAAGCGCACAACCTTGTATAATAATCCCTTGGAGGGACATCCCTTTTCACATCTGTTGTTCTTAATATGAGCTAATTGTAATCAGACTGTTGTTTCGACAGCGTTTTGAAGCGACAAAACAACCACTGAGAGGTGGCATATTTGAGACAACAATAATAATAATAAAAATAATTACTTTTATTAATATTATCGGTATTATTATTGTTGTTTAAATAACATTAACTATTATATTATTATATTATATTGTTAATAATAATAGAAAATTATGAATAGCAATAACAATTATAATAATAACATTTTAAATTAAGCCTATTTTTCTCATAAATATATGCCTGCCAAAAAATGCTGCGCAGAAAATTAAGCAGTTTAATTTTATGTAGTGTTGTGTTTACATAGTTAGCCCCGCCTAGTGAATTCTCATTGGTCCAAAATCCCACTTCACATAACTAATAGTGTGCAACAGTAGGGCTCCGGAATTAAAAACATTTTTTTGAATGATTACTTATAAACCTTTCACGACAACCTTACTTTTGAAGACGTCAGCCCACATTATTTCAACTTTTCAAAATAATCATGTTTAACAGCGGAATTTGAGGTGAAAAACTAAAATGACATCAATCAGGGAGTTGAAACAAGCAATACGCACCAAAAGATCTCAATAGCTTCACCCATTCCCATGAAACACCGCAAATGGCGTAATCGAGTCCTCTCAAAATATTTAAATATTTGAATATAAATGCATATTTTGAGTAGTTTTATATGTCTCCATTATTTAATTTGATCATGCTGTTCGCAATGCTTCATGGGATTGTAGTTCTTTCTATCTCTAAAGCTGTTAAGTACACGGTCTTGTACCTTCGTATTTTTGTCAGATTTTCAAATACTTTTTTTGCTTCCAATCAAAGTTTGTAATGTTATGATTCACCTCGTAGCTGGTTGGTTTGGTTCATGGCTAAAAACGCTTTAATGGTGCGTTCACACCGGACGCGAATAGCGCGTCAGGCGCAAGTGATTTCAATGTTAAGTCAATGCAAAGACGCGTTACGCGCGTAAAAAATTCCTGCGGCGCGAATGAGGCGTTTAGCGCGGCAGACGCAAATTCGCCTCATTCGCGCGTCAAGTTCGCGCGAATGGCGCGAATTGAGCGTCTGGCGCGTTAAGCGCGTTAAGCGCGTTATGCACGAATGATTTTATTAGTGCTTTTTGTGCATTCACGCGTTTGACGCGAATTCGCGTCTGCTGCCCGAGTTGAAAAATCTGAACTTCTGCGTCAATTCGCGCCCCGTTAACCAATTAGGAGCCTGCTTGTGGTGAAGTGTCACGTGGTGAAGTGACAGTTTATAATGTTATTTTATGTTTGACCTCAATAAATTATTTTGTAATATGACTAAAATGCACAACAAAGCAAATCTTTCACATAAAAACTCGATTTCAATATATGAGAGATACTCATTTTGTATTGAATGCTATTTATTCCATATCTATTCTAGATTATAAACATTATTAATCTAATGTAAAGACAACAAACACAATTTAGTGTATAAAAACTTTTTTTTTTTAAATCACAGGACAGGTTTCACTTTTGGAGGCTGGCTCCATTTATTATCAAAACAAAAATAAATGACAGATTAGGTGGGTGCGGGCGAGGGTGAACCTCGCGCTGGGCTGTAGAGTGCGGGCTCGTCAGGCAGCGACCACTCGAGGCCGAGGCTTATACGGCCTACGCTGTCCTCGTCAGTGTCGGTCCACCAAACCTACCTCCTGGAGCAAATTGTGAAACTCCTGAAACCCTCCGGAGGGTCTGGTGGACCCGAGTACAGCGACGATGTCCCCTACGCAGCTGTTTCTGCTCTCCAGAGCATATACGAGCGGTGACTCTCTCGATTAATGCTAATGCTCGATAAACATCTAAAAAAGATGGCCGCCAACAGGTTTCGAAACTTTCCGGATTTCGCCTCTGACGCGCGTAAATTTCGCTTCAAACTTTTGACGCGCGAATGCACACAAAGTGGTCAAGCGTATAACTAGATGCGGCAGGCGCGAATTTGACGCGCTATTCGCGTCCGGTGTGAACGCACAATAACAAAGACTTTTTTGAAATCCCTATGGGAGAAATGAATGGGAAAAAAAATTACGGAATCAATGCCGCTGAAAAAGTTGGCGGACACAAAACACCAGATATGCCTTTTGGGGGAACTAACCAGGAAAATGGCACTAGGGGAACATTTAGTTCTCAGGGAACTATTTGAATAAATACGACACCCGGAAGGTTATAGGTTCAAATCCAACAAGTTGAGCTCCAGAAAGACACAGATTTACACAAGTAGACGTCTCACCGATGACTATGTCAGAGCTCTGAAGTGCTGATCTGTGGTGTGTGAGCCTAAGCTGTCCATGAACGAGAAGCAAAAGCAGTCTCTCCGACTCTCGCCTCAGCCAGGCGGACAGCAGCATCCCTTCCCGGTTCCACGTTCGGAACTGGAAGGTCACCGACAGTTTTTCCGCGGAAGCGTCCACCGGAAGGGACAAAAAACTGCTGCTGGAGCTCAGGAAGGTTGCGGAGACCAGTTGAGGATCTGAGCAGGTAAAGGTCACGTTCCCCTGAAACGACAGGACATGGATAAAACTGAGGAAAATAGATCAGCGTATGGTTGTGCAACAGTATTTTGTTTGGGTGAACTATTCCTTTAAGGACAAGTGTAGTAAATATTTCAGTGTTTACCCAAAAAGAAACAATTCGCCCTGAAATCTAAACACAAACCCACGCAGAAATATGTTCCTTTCCTTCTCTGACAGGTTTTGCCCGCGTGCAGGCAGTTGGAGCGACAGGGGAATGAACAGTAAGTC